>NC_090647.1:117513412-117720912 GCF_040937935.1 Hyperolius riggenbachi | reverse complement strand
CCACTTTATTGCCTGCCTGCCTCCACAAAGTTTGTCTTCCCCTCCCTTGCTCCTTGCTGTGCTGCTCTGCGGCATACTTCAGACCAAAGATCAGTGGAGAAGAGAAAGCCAGGTGAACGGTGCACAGTGATGGCGCAGATACAGGAAACATCACTGCTCACTTCCTTTATATGAAGTAGACACGCCGTCACAGTGTACAGTTTGCCTGGCTGTCTCTTCACTGCAGCTGCCTTACCGATGATCTGAGTTGAGAACTATTCCGCTGGGCAGCACAGCAGGGAGGGGAACTTGTAAGGCTACCTAAATTGATTGGCAATCTGTAGGCTAGCAGTTTAATAGCATTTTTTTCTCCACCAAAGAGTTTTAAAAACTCCCACTTCAGAACGCAAACCGATGCAATTTTTTATGCGGCCTATTGACTTGCATCAGCCTGGTGCACACCCAAAACCGCTAGCAGATCCGCAAAACGCTGGCGGTTTTTGAAACGCTTTTTCTTATTTTTAAGAAGAGTTTCAGCTAGCATTTTGGGTAGCGTTTTGGGTGTAGTAGATTTCATAGATAGTAACAAAAACGCCTACTAAACCGCTCTGAACTGCCGTTTTTCAGAGCGGTTTGCGTTTTTCCTATACTGTACATTGGAGGCAGAAACTCCTTTTGAAATCCCCCAAAAAAAAAAAAAAAAAAAAAAAAAAAAAAGCCTCAGCCCGGGAGTATGTGTTTCAGCAAAACGCCTCCCGCTCTGGTGTGAACCACCCCTTTGAAATACATTACCCACGCGTTTCCACAGCCGCAAGCGGCTGTAAAAACGCGAGTAATCCCGCTCGGTGTGCACCAGCCCATCATGTGCATTAATGCTAGCGTTTCTGCCTAGTGGGTTCCCAGCCTGAAGTCAGACTTGTTAGGCCTATATGAATGTAGAAAAGCCAAGCTACTGATATTTATCCCCCAGGACACAAGTTTCCCACAGCAGTGTTGTCTATTGCGGACACATATCACAGGCCAGCAGTGACCGGCAGAGGCAGTTGTAGTCACATCAAACATTCATGCTCTCATTTCCCTTCTGTACTCCAGTGTTAGCTGAGCACGCCGTGGCCTTGTGATCAATAAGCAGACGTTCTGTGTGCAGGGCAAAGGCTGCGCTGTAATCACATAGCCTTGTTGATTTTGATAATCTCTGAAAGTTGCTTAAAACGGGGAGCTTGAGTGACACCATGGCTTCTTCTCACATGGGAAACTATACATGATTAAGTAACTTGGTGATACGGTGCACAGCATCTATGCAAACAGCTCTGGAGGCACACCGTGCATAGAGCAAAGTCTCATACACGGTGTATAGAGCAAAGTCTCATACAAACCGCTACACCATATAAACGAGGCTAGAGTTGGAGCAGGCTGTTATTCTGCAGGAGGGATTATTACATTACACATGAATTAGACTCCTACCACTACATTTCCAGTCGCCAGTTATACTCCGCAATCTATAATGGCTATGAGTCATGTGCAAATTTACAGACCGAACAGCTTTGTGCACATGCAATCCACATGTGGCCATTACACGCCAGGATATGTACAGTATTTGGTTGCTTTGTCTATAGAAAAAAAAAAAAAAAAAAAAAAAAAAAAAAAAAAAAAAAAGGTACTTATCCGTTAGCCGGGCGCATCCGGCAGGTGGCGCTAATTACTATTCCCCCTCCAGGCCGACATGGATAGTAGGGAAAGATGTAACTCTGGTGGAGTTTTGTCGCCACCTAGAGGATGCGCCCGGCTAACGGATAAGTACCAAAAAAAAAAAAAAAAAAAAAAAAAAAAGACTTTACATAAATTTAGATCCTCTATTCTAGCAAGTGTCGTGTCACAACTGTCAGGAATTTACGATGCCTGCTACACACTATGCAATTTTCCATCAGATTGATGGTCAAAATCAGTTTATTTCCGTTTTTCTGATCACTTCTATGCAAAAATTGATCAGAAAAAAAAAAAAAAAAAAAAAAAGGGTCGGGCCTATTGGAAATAATCTATTCGACAGAAAATTGCATCATGTGTACAAGGCCTTATTGCTCAATATTTTCTGACTAAAAAGGACAGCTGAAGTGAAAGGTATATGGAGGTTGCCATATTTATTTCCTGAACTCAGAACTTCCTCTCTGCTCTATAAGATACAGAAGAGCATAATAACCTTTAAAGAGGAACTGTAACGCCAAAACGGCCCCTGGGGGGTACTCACCTCGGGTGGGGGAAGCCTCAGGATCCTAATGAGGCTTCCCACGCCGTCCTGCGTCCCTCGGGGGTCTCGCTGTAGCCCTCCGTGCAGTCCGGGCAGCGGTGACGTCATTATTTACCTTCCTGGCTCCTGCGCAGGCGCTCTGATGCCTCTCGGCGCCGAAGTAGGCGGAAATACCCGATCGCCGTCGGGTCTGCTCTACTGCGCAGGCGCAAGTTTCCGGCGCCTGCGCAGTAGAGCGGACCCGACGGAGATCGGGTATTTCCGTCTATTTCCGTGCCGAAAGTCGCCACAGCGCCCCCGCTGGAGCCAGCAAAGGTAAATATTGAAATGACAGTCGGCACAGTCGCCGGCTGTTCGGAGGGCTGCGGCGAGACCCCCGTGGGACAGAGGACGGCGTGGGAAGCCTCATTAGGATCCGGAGGCTTCCCCCACCCGAGGTGAGTACCCCCCAGGGGAGGTTTTTGTTGTTACAGAGTCTCTTTAAAAGAAAATATTTCTTCGTTACAGCGGATACAAATCCTGTAATCAATCTGAACGGTTTCTACTTCTTGCTTCATGGCATATTGTTAACATTGTGTTTACCAATTATCTCTCTGCCGTGGCAGTCAGCTGACACAGCTGAGGGATCAAATTACAACTTGTGCTTAGACACCCATGAGGGAGAATTAGGCAAAACTCTCTAAATACATACAGGTTGCACTTCTTGATTTTTTCCTTCTGTCCTGTGCAAGAGTTAAGGTCCACTTTAAGCTCTACCAGTTGCTTGGCAGCCCTGCTGGTCTATTTGGCTGCAATAGTGTCTGAATCAAGTATGCAGCTTATGTGGTCAGATGACAAAAATGTCAGAAACGCCTGATCTGCATATGCTTGTTCAGAGTATAAAGCATTAGAGGCAGAGGATCAGCGGGGCAGCCAGGCAACTGGTGTTGCTTAAAGATACATAAATCTGGCAGTCTCCATATACCTCTCACTTCAGTTGTCCTTTAGATCACAGTTCCCCAACCCTGTCCTCAAGTACCACCAACAGTACATGTTTTGCAGAAAACTACAAACACGCACAGGTGAGGTAATTAGTGTCTCAGCAGAGCTGATTAACTACCTCTGAATTTCCACAAAACATGCACGGTTGGTGGGCCTTGAGGACAGGGTTGGGGAACACTGCAGATGACACCTTGTGCATAAAAGATTATTCTTTGAGGGCTCGTTTCCACTATAGCAAATCCGCATGCGGGCACTGCATGCGGATTCGCATACTTAATGTTAGTGGATGGGGCTGTTTCCACGTGTGCGGCGGCGTTTTTCGGTGCGGTGAAAATCTGCACGACAGGGTCGTGCAGATTCGCGTGCGGCAGGAATGCGGGCGAATCGCCGCTAATGTATTCAATAGGGAAATCGCATGCGGCTTTGTCATGCGGATTTCCCCACGATTTCGCATGCAATTTCGCATGAAAGACAATGGAATTTAACACAGGCAGTGACATGGTTAAATTCGCATGGCTCCTTGCCATGCGAAATCGCATGCGAAATCGCGGGTAAATCCGCATGGGGAAACGCAGCCGCATGCGATTTCTTCAGCGGTGGAATCCAGGCGATTCCGCACCGCTACAGTGGAAACGAGCCCTTACTTACCTGGTGGCTTCTCCCAGCCTCTGTAGTCTTGTAGGTTCCTCAATGTCCTTCTGGTCCTCTTCCTTGATCCACTGTGCGGCCCGGGAAAGTCCATGACTTATCGAAGTCGCACATTACTGCGCAATCGCTATCACGCTTCCTTGATTGCGCTCCTGTGGTTGAGAGTGTTGCTGCACTTATAAGTCTAACCATACTGCGCATACGCAGAGTGTTCCTGGCCGCGGAAGCGCCATCAATGAGGCGCCTCCAACTCAGTGCATGGACAGTAGTGTATGACTATGGGGGGGGGGGGGGGGGGGAGGGAGGAAATCGATATAAAGGCATTATTGTACCATTAGATCCAATGCAACTCTATGGGCCATCGATCTGCTGCCAGAAGCAGATCGACCTAGATTTGCTATCCTGTCAGATAGATCAAATCAATCGAAAATAGATTGCAAATCAAATCGACTGGCTGATTTGAAAGAATCGCTTTCTGATCAATTGATTCTATAGAATCAATCGATGGCTGAAATCAACCAGTGTATGGGCCCCTTAAGGCCTCATTCACACTAGGGAAGTTGCGGAACGCTTTTCACAGTGCACTACATTGTGCGCTTTGTTAAAGCTTTTTTTAACATGGATTCTAATGTAACAAATTCACATCTATGCACTTGGTTACTGTCCTTTTTGAGAAACATAGCGTTGCATGCATTTCTATGCGTTGCGCTGTCAGGCACACAGCAATACAAGTGAATGGGTGTGCTTTTTAGGTGCATAGAAACAATGTTTTTTTTTTTACCCCCCCCACCCAAAAAACATTTTCAGATGAAAACAAAATCTTTATTGACAACTGCTACTTCAAATAAGCAAAACATGCTGGGAGAGAAAAAAACAAACAAACAAACAAAAAAAAAAACACAAATTAACTGTTTACCTCCCACGCCCAAACAATACCCAAATAAATAAAAAAAAAACAAAAACATAAATAAGTTACCTAAGGGTCTGAATTTTTTTTTTTTTTTTTTTAATGCATGTGAAGAGGGTATATTACTACTTTTTTAAAAAAAATTATAAGCTTGTAATAGTAATGGGCGCAAAACTAAAAAAATGCACCTTTATTTCCAAATAAAATATTGGCGCCATACATTGTGATAGGGACATACATTTTTTGGTGTAATAACCGGGACAAATGGGCAAATAAAATATGTGGGTTTTAATTATGGTAGGATGTATGGGTTTAAAGCTATCAAGGCTAAAAACTGAGAAATGATGCATTTTTTCAATTTTTTTTCTTAATAATCCTGTTAAAATGCATTTAGAAAAAATAATTCTTAGCAAAATGTACCACCCAAAGAAAGCCTAAAACAAAATATAGATCAATTCATTGTGATAAAGTAGTGATAAAGTTATTGGCAAATGAATGGGAGGTGAAAATTGCTCGGATGCACAAGGTGAAAAAAACCACTGAAGGCTGAAGTGGTTAAATAAGTTTCTGAACGCACTCAATGCCCTAGGCCTCTGCCGTTATTAGCTTCCAACTCATTAGCCCCATGCGAATTTCCAGCTCTGCCCACAGTTGGGGTAGGGAATAAATAGAAAAATCACTAGGCACATGTCTGGAATCGCTTTAAAATAACAATAATAAAAAAAAAATATATCGCTTCAAAAAACACTAAGGCCCCATTCACACTTGAAAGTGCAAAATGCAGGAGTGATTTTTCAGGGGAAAAAAAACAAAACTGAACACTGCATCGATTTTTCCATGATCGCGTTTAGCGCTTCTATAGCACTGAAATGCGATCGCCGGGAAATCGCCTGAAAATGGTGCAGGCTACGTGTTTGCATTTCACAATTTTGGGCAATTTGCACAAATCGCTCAAGAACGGGTTTATTACACTAGCGCTTTCAAAAGCGCTAGCGTTTGGCTGAAATCGCCGGCAAAACGCTCTAATGTGAATGGGGCCTAAGTGTTTGCTATTGCACCAGTGATTTTTGGTGTGCACTAGCCGTTACTGTTTCTTGTTGACCATAGAAAACAAAACTTGCTTTTTTAAAACAGAAAGTATTTGTGATAATTCAGGTTGGAGTGAGCTCTGAGATGTCTCCCAGTGCATCATTGCGGAAATATGCAAATTAACCATTGTTGCCCTAATGGTACATACACACTTGCGACTATGGTCGTTTGAAACAGCAGCTTAAAGGGACACTTTCGTTTCTGTAAAAAAAAAAAAAAAAAAAAAAAAAAAAAAAACAGCTTACTCACCTGGGGCTTCCAGCAGCCCCCTGCAGCTGCATCGTGCCCACGCAGACTCCATCAGATGCTCCTGGCTCTGCCGGCAGCCACTTCCGGTTTCGGCGACAGGAGCCGACAGGCCGGGAACGCGAGTGATTCTTAGTGTTCCTGGCCACAATAGTGCCCTCTATGCTGCTATATACTCTATGCTATAGCAGCATAGAGGGCGCTATTGTGGCCGGGAACGCAAAGAATCACTCGCGTTCCCGGCCTGTCGGCTCCTGACGCCGGAAGTGGCTGCTGGCAGGGCCAGGAGCATCTGATGGAGTCTGCGTGGGCACGATACAGCTGCTGAAAGCCCCAGGTGAGTAAAATTTTTTTTTTTTTTTTACAGAGACTTAAGTGTCCCTTTAACGGTTGGTCTGCCGACAATCAGGTAAAGAACTTTACCAAACGACCATTAAGTACGACGAACGATTGATATCAGCACAATGAGAAATTCCAACAGGATGGATCATATTGAACAACAATCATTACAAAACTATAGTGTGTACAGTTATCTGCCAAGCACGATCATTACAAGGGCCAATGCGCCTGCGTTGGATTGTGCCTAGCTACTGTAGTTCCTGTGTAGCTTGGCCCGTAAAGATTGTTACATTATAAAATTTCAAACAAACTTTGTTTTCAAGTTAACTATCATATATACTTATCTATTGTAACCCCATGTTTGAGGGTTTGCTTTTCTTTTATATAAATATGTACGCAATATTTCCCCCGATCGTTCTTTTCTGCGAGAACGATCGTTAAAATGTGTATGATGATTGCTGCATCCCATCATTGCATTCCAATCGTTCTTCTGGTAATTATCGTTCCTTGTAAACGATAGTTCTCGCAAGTGTGTGTACGTACCATTAGAAGCTAAACACACCTCCAGATCCGCTGGAATGCAATGATGTGTCAGCTTGTACAGATTAACCAGCAAGCTCATGGTGAACCAGAACTCCGTGGAGTGTGTGTGTGTGTAAGGCTGCATTTCCACTTGTGCGGTGCGAATCGCCGCGGTGTATGCGAATTTTCATGCGAAGTCGCATGCGAATTCGCATGGAAGACGATGTATGCAAATTTAACCATGGCAGTGCTGGTGTGCTTTTCCCATGGTTTCTATGCGAATTCTCATGAAAATTTGCATGAAAATTCGCATACCCAAACCGCATGCGAATTTCCTATTAAATGCATTGTATGCGATTCGCATAGCGGTATGCGAATTCTGATGGCTCTGCCATCCGAATTTTTTCTGCACAGAAAAAACGCACAGGAATCCTGACAAGTGGAAACAGTCCCATTCACTTGTATTGCTATGCGAATTTGCATGCGAAAAACGCATGCGAATTCGCGATAGTGGTAATGAGCCCTAAGGGTTACTAAAATGCTATGGAAAACAAAAACTTGCTTTCATAAAACAAAAAGTATTTAAAATACCAAGTTAAATGAGGGCTATCGTGAAATTTTAAAATATTTGTAAACACATACAAATAAGAAGTACATTTCTTCCAGAGTAAAATCAGATGTAAATTACTTTTCTCCCATGTAGGACTATACAGTTAGGTCCCATTCACACTAGAAGCGCTTTTCTGAGCGTTTTGTGATTAGCATTTTTTAAAAAAAAGCTTGCATTCACTTTCATTAAAATCGCAGCGATTTTGTGACCGCTAACATTGCAGCATTTTTTTCTGCGATTTTAATGCAAGTGAATGGGAGAGATTTAAAAAAATAAAAATAAAAAAAAAGAAGCGCTTCTTGTGTAAATGGGCGCTAAGGCCCCATTCACACTTAGAAGCGCAAAACGTCTGCGAGTTTTGCGGGAGTGATTTTTTTTTGCGATTTCACATGGGAAAAACAAAATACAAAAAGAAAAAAAAAACAAAAAAAAAACAAACAGTGCAGCGATTTCTTTGCTATCGCGTTTAGCGCTTCTGTAGCGCTGAAACGCGATCGCTGGGAAATCGCCTGAAAATAGTGCAGGCTACGAGTTTGCCAATTTTGGGCGATTTGTGCAAATCGCCCAAGTAAGAACAAGCCCATAGGGTTTTATTACACTAGCGCTTTCAAAAGCTCTAGCATTTGAGCGTTTTGCCGAAATCGTGAATGTAGCATAAAAGTTTGCTTTCACACAATCACACAAGCTGAATCCCATGAAATGTCAGAAACACACCCACTTACCACATTGGCTGGAAGTTTGTGTCCAGGAAGGTACTTGACATTCTCATGCTCGGTGTTGATGATCTCCGTCAGTTTTTTTCCTCCCACCATCTCCTCGAAGACCCACATGTTCACCACATTGTCAAACTGCGGCAGCTTCGCCGCATTGTCGCCCACTATTTTTGCAATGGCGGATCCCCTGTGCAGGCAATAAAAATCAACTCAGAAAAGTGCAGGCATGAAATCATGACTAAATATTGCATGCAAAAAACAAAAGAAACACAACACAAGGAGGTCAGCAATGGTAGCCTCCATATCAATTCAAATTAAAAAAAGTGTATCTTGAACTGCCTTTATTTTGTCCTTAGTTGGTCACCTGCATTCCTTAAGGTCCATTGAGGTCTCATCAGTGGGTGTGCAATTCTGTGTTATGCACATGGGCGTCCGCACGTATGGCAAAATAGGGCTTTGGCCCTCCCCTGGCTAGCTGCTGCCCCCCCCCCCCCCCCCCCCCCCGAACACGGAAGTGGCCAGGCCACCCACCCTGGGGTGGCAGCAGAGAGAGAAAAGGGAGCGTGTGGAAAGCCGCTCCCCTTCCTTCACCTTTGGGGCTCCCCCCCTCTCTCGCTCCCCCCTTTAGAAATTAGCGGTGCGTGCAGCAGCGGCGGGACACTAACGCTATCCTCCGGCGCTAGTAACCCTCTCTCTTTGCGCCAATGAGCTGGACTGGACTAGACCAGAGCAGCAGCGCAGATACAGAGCTCACTCGCGCAGGAAGATAGCGCAAGTGTCCCGCCGCTGCTGCACGCACCGCTGAACCTGGGGGGGGGGGGGGGGGGGATCCCTGTTACTACCTAACCTGGGGGGGTCCCTGTCACTGCTTGAACTAGGGGCTCCTGTCACTACCCTCCAAGATTTTATGAATAGAGCCCAAAGTGGGTGAGTTAATTCACTTTTTACTTACCATTTCTACACACGTCATACTGAAGCCAACGACGGGTCCGTCGGCACCTCCCGCTGGGCGGATTTTCAGCAGACAGTACAGCGTGGGTACAGCCTGGCGGCAGACTGATAAGGCTGTTTCTGAGCGATCCGCCAGCCTTATCAGTCCACCGACAGACTGTACACACGCTGTACTGTCTGCTGAAAACCCGCCCAGCGGGAGGTGCCGACGGACCTGTCGTTGGCTTCAGTATGACATATGTAGGAGCCTAAAGTTCAACATGTTAGAAATCTATCTTACCATCTAGCTGCAGAGCAATTAGGCATTGTTCTACTCAGCAGGAGATAACCAGAAGACAATGCACCAGAGATAATGACCATTCTCTACAGAAAATCTAATTATGCATTCTAACAGAAAAATCTAACAGAAGAGTTAAGAATCTAATGCTGAGCATACACTGCGAGGTGCGCTGTTGAGCCGCTGATGGCTCGATTGATAATATCAGACAGGTCCGATGACCTGCCGGATAGATTGCCCGCTCGATCCGACGAGCGGGAATAGATCTGCGCACACAAGCGGTGACGCGGCGGGAGTCGATCCGGCGGCTAATCGGCCGCCGGATCGACCGGTGTATGCCTAGGATAACAGAAAATTGTATGGTGTATTCCCAGCATTACGCTGGGCATACACGGATAAGATTATGCACCGGATCGAGCCGCTGACTCGATCCCGGCGCATCCCCGCGGGCGCTTCTCATCTTCCGCTCGATTCCCCGCCCGCAGGGAATCTATCCGGCGAGTCATCGGACCTGTCGGATATTATCAATTGAGCTATCAGCGGCTGGATTGATAAGGAGCAAATGCTCCGTGTATGCCCAGCATTACAGGTGTTTGTACTAATGGTGGGGATACACGGTGCGTTTCTTATCAAATACATTAGCAAAGCTCGATTGATAATTTCCGACAGGTCCAATCACCGTGCAAACTGATTCCCTGCTTGATACCCGTGGGCGGACAAGATAAGGAAGCGCCCGCGGGGACAAGCGGGAATCGATCCGGTGGCCGCGGCGGGAGCCGATCCGGCGGCTAATCGAGCCCAGCATAATGTCATGAACAATGGAAAACGCAGGTGCGGGGTGAGGCTAAAAAGGTTAATGTCACATGAAGCACTTATGAGCTTTTTTTTTTTTTTTTTTAAAAAAAAAAAAAACAACAACAACAAAAAAAAAAAAAACTTGCACTTTGAAAAGTGCTTGGATAATGTATTTGAATTGGATGGAGCACACCAGAGCGACTAGTTTTTTTTCCCCCAAACCCAAACTACAGAAGCTGTTGAGTTACAGTTCTACTGTAACAAAAAAAAAAAAAAAAAAAAAAAAAAAAACAAAACAAAAAAAAAAAACCCTACACCAAAAAAAAATAAAAAAAATTAAAAAAAATGCGCTGAGCGTTTGCAATTATGCGAGCACTTTTTGGTGTGCACTGGGCCTAAATTAGGCCCATATTCTCCAGTGGGAACAGTGTGCCAGAGAGGTTTCTCAATCACTCACAGCAGACAGTGTAGTTCACACCATTCCCAATCACTTTGTATTGCTCCAATTTGCCTCTCCACAGGCAACGTATATAAAGAGGTTTATTCTTTCCAATTACCTTGTTGTGAAGTAAATTAAGGCTCAATTGTTTTCAAACAATATACTCACACCTAGTCTTTATAACAGCAAACTGCCAAAAGTACACTTCTTTGCAATCTGGTACAAGAGACAGTGGGGAGTAAAAAAAAAAAAAACAAAAAAAAAAAAAAAAACCAGACATGAGAGAAAGGATTCACTGTACAGACTGAAAAGTGCCCAAACCAGAGTCAAGGGACTTAATTCAGTTTTTTTTATAAGGTGAAATTAACATTGCGATTGATCATTCATGAGCATCTGGGGTCGTTAAGGATCTGACATGACAGATCCTTAAAGTGGGCATAAGGAAAACAGAGAACTGGACCCTTTTAAGGTGGCCATACACTGGTCGATTTGCCATCAGATTTGAGCAACAGATAGATCCCTCTCTGATCAGAGAGGGATCATATGGCCACCTTACTGCAAACAGATTGTGAATCGATTTCAGCCTGAAACCGATAAATCTGTGGAGCTGCCGCTGCTATCCGCCCCCCTGCCTACATTACCTGTTCCGGTCGGCGCGAGTCCCCTGGCCCCAGCTGTCTTCTCCGCTCCGGGCTCCAGACTGTTCCTGCAGCTACTGAACTTCCTGTCCAGGGGAAGTTTAAACAGTAGAGGGCGCTCTACTGTTTAAACTTCCTGCCGGGACAGGAAGTTCTGTGTAGCTGCAGCCGGTCCGGAACCCAGCGTGGAAAGACGACAGCGAGGACCAGGGGCCTCGCGCCGGCCGGAACAGGTAATGTATACCCGATGTATTGCATTAGTCATTCGAACGCCGCTATCGACGCACTCCCGACCCGCCGGCGAGCGAGAGAAATCTTCCCCACGGACGGATCAACAGGAATGATCGATTTCGGATGGAAATCGATCGTTCTGTCAGCGGAGTGCGCGGCGATTTCACAGCCGATTCGATCACTGTGATCGAATCGGCCGTATATCGGCGGTGTCTCATGTCTGCCTCATCTGTGACTAAATCACAACTGTAAGTTGATCTCATCTGTGTCAGCTGGCGGCTAGAGATGGCTCGAACCCCCGAATTTTGGCTCGCAAACCGCGAACTTCCGCAAAAGTTTGCGCGAACCGCAATAGACTTCAATGGCCAGGTGAACTTTCAAAACTACAAACACTGTTTCTGGCCACAAAAGTGATGGAAAAGATGTTTCAAGGGGTCTAACACCTGGAGGGGGGCATGGCGGAGTGTGATACACGCCAAAAGTCCATTGGAAAATTACGGATTTGACGCACAGCAGCGTTATAATCCATAAAGGGCAGAAATCACATTGCATTCCTAAATTGGAGGCATAAAGGGCTTGAAAACATCTTGCGTGTGTAGACATGGATCAGCAGGTAGTGTTCTGCTTCACACTGACAGACCAAACTCACTGTGTAACGCACCACAAACAGCCGTTTGTGTAGTGACGGCCATGCTGGACTGATGCGCACGATGGCGAGAGTGCAGGCGATGGCGTTTTCTCAAGCCCATATGGTTGGGCTGAGGTACATCAATGACAGAACAACAGTGACTGTCCAGCTGATCGAATTTGGTCTGTGCACAATGAAGCAACGACATTATCTTGGGTCTGCCCCCCCAACACACTCACATGGGTCATTGCTTCATAGTGATACGCAAGCCCCTTCACATGCCGCTGGACACTGCCACAAGCTGTTTGACGACAAGCGCCCCCTGCTTCTTTCAGCAACTCGTCTCCTCCTACTCCTCTCCGACTTCCCCTCTGAACTGTCCCTCTGGTCTATTGGGAGACCACGTGACATCCATGACAGTATCATCCTCCTCCTCCTCCTCCACAGCGTCGCTTGTATCAGACCGACACCTCAAAAACTGCACCAACAGCAGGTACTTCATTCTCACACCTTACATCCATACTGACACCTAACTCAGACATATGAGGTGGTGTAACATGCTTAGCACCTTCATCTTGTAACAATAATGGCTATGAATCAGTTAATTCCCCACCAAATAACTCCTGCAAACTGTCAAATGGAGCGGATGTGGTGCTAGTAGAAGCGCTGGTGGCTGCCGGCTGAGTGTTAAAGGGGAACTGAAGTAAGAGGTATACGGAAGCTGCCATATTCATTTCCTTTTAAATCAATACCAGTTGCCTGGCAGCCCTGCTGGTCTATTTCTCTGCAGTAGTATCTGAATAACACCAGAAACAAGCATGCAGCTAGTCTTGTCAGATCTGACTTTAAAGTCAGAAACACCTGATCTGCTGCATGCTTGTTCAGGGGCTATGGCTAATAGTATTAGAGGCAAAGGATCAGCAGAGCTGCCAGGCAACTGGTATTGCTTAAAAAGGAAAAACATGGCAGCCTCCATATACCTCTCTCTTCAGTTGTCCTTTAAATGGGGTGCTAGAATCAGAGCAGGAGGCGGAAGATATGTCACTGCTCCGTGCAGAAGCTGAGGGAGATGAGGTGTTGTGTGTTAACTAGTCAACTACGTCCAGACAATCTTGGGAGTTGATGGCATGTGCCTTCTGAACACTGTACTTTGGTCCAGGGTCGCACAAAATCACGTCAGCACGACATCGGGGGTGGGGGGAATGCAGTGAAAGGTGTGCACTGACTTGAATAATACAATGTGCAGTCACACAGATGCAGTGAAAGGTATGCGCTGACTGCTGTATAATGAGACGAATACACTTGAAATCCTATAATGAGAATCTGTTATGGAGGGCAAGTCTGCCATCCATCCAAATGAAAGTTATGCACTGACTGGTATAATACAATGTGCAGTCACAGAGATGGAGTTAAAGAGAAACTCCAACCTAGAATTGAACTTTATCCCAATCAGTAGCTGATACCCCTTTTACATGAGAAATATAATGCTTTTCACAAACAGACCATCAGGGGGCGCGGTATGACTTTGATTTTGTGCTGAAACCCCTCCCACAAGAAGCTCTGGGACCGCGGTACTCTGGGCAAACTGCCACAATGTAACAAGGTTCACAGACAGGAAATGGATTTTTACAGCTGTCTCTAACAGCCAAAACAGCTAGGAGCAGCTACATAACCTGTCCACAGTAAAAATGTCACCATGTAATAAATGTCAGAATGTAAATCGTGGAGAGGAAAGATTTTACAATGAGCAAACACTGACTAAATCATTTATACATAATTATGGTAAAAAATGAAGCACTTTTTTTACTACATTATTTTCACTGGAGTTCCTCAAAAAAAAAAAAAAAAAAAAAAAAAACAAAAAAAAAAAAAAAAAAAAAAGGGTACTGACTGCACGTACACACACACACACACACACACACACACACACACACACACACACACACACACACACACACACACACACACACACACACACACACACACACACACACACACACACACACACACACACACACACACACACACTCTCAAAAGAGCTTTTTCTGTGGTGCTTTTCAGCAACAAATATCAGCAAGGAGCAAGCTAAGACCTCCTAACTAACGCTTTCCCCATCTTTCCAGTGTCTCTCCCTATAGAAGCAGCAGACAGAGCGAGAAAATGGCCGACGCTGCTGCCTTTTATAAGGAGGGGGGGTTCCAGGAGGGAGTGCAGCCTGACTGGCTGCCATGTGTCTGCTGACTGATGTAGAGGGCCAAAGTTTAGCCCAATGATGTAGTATAGAGGGCGGGTCGAACTCACTATATGTTCGCGCGAACAAGTTTGCATGCGAACCATTCGGGCCATCTCTACTGGCTGCCTCAGCAGAGCAGCCAATTTGTAAACACAGGACTTTAACCCTATGTCTGCTTCCATGAAAGCAGGAAGTATACACTGCAGGATTTGTATCAGCTGCAACAAAAAGGTTTTTCCTTTAACCACTTCCCTACCACAGGGTTTTTTCCACTTCAAACCAGAGCAATTTTCACATCACATTCCTCTCCTCCCATTCGTCAAATAACTTTATCGCTACTGATCACACTGAAATGATCTATATCTTTTTTTGCAGGACAAAAACTAGGCTTACTTTGGGCAGTACTTTTTGCTAAGAATTATTTTATATACATTTTACAGGGAATAATAATAATAAAAAATAATTTCACAGCTTTCAGCCATTGTAGTTTAACCGGTTCAGCGCCGCGGTCCGAAAATCTCATGCATCTGAGCAACGTTCACCTCCCATTCATTCGCCTATAACTTTATTGCTACTTATCACAATGAATTGATCTATATCTTGTTTTTTCCGCCACCAATTAGGCTTTCTTTGGGGGTACATTTTGCTAAGAGCCACTTTACTGTAAATGCATTTTAACAGGAAGAAGAAAAAAAAAAACGGAAAAAATTCATTATTTCTCAGTTTTTGGCCATTATAGTTTGAAATTAATATACGCTACCGTAATTAAAACGCATGTATTTTATTTGCCCATATGTCCCGGTTCTTACACCATTTAAAATGATGTCCCTATCACAATTTATGGTGCCAATATTTCATTTAGAAATAAAGGTGCATTTTTTCAATTTGCGTCCATCCCTATTTATAAGCTTATAATTTTAAATATAATAACATTCTCTTGACATGCATAATTAAAAAGTTCAGACCCTTGGGTAACTATTTATGTTGTTTTTGTTTTGTTTTTTAATTGTATTTTTTTTTTTTTTTTTAAATAAAAAAAAGTGTATGTGGGTAATTTTTGGTGTGGGAGGGAAACTGCTAATTTTAAATGTAAAATTATATTTTTTTTTTTAATCAAAAATGTATGTGGGTGCAGTTTACTATTTGGCCACAGTGAAAAAAAGTCCTGGATGCGAACGATCTCGCATCCAGGAACTAAAATGCTGGAAAAAAAAAAAAAAGGAGTTTCCTGGGGGCAGAAATACCGCGTTCTCTGGAGAGAAAGCGTCGGTATTTCTGTGGGGAAGCTAGATCGGTGAATGGGAATTATATTCCCATTCACTGATCGGGGGGCTAGCGGCGGGTGCGCGCGCGGGCCCGATCGCGCGCACCACGCAGGGAAAACAGCAGTGCCTATCTGGACGAGGAAACTCGTCCAGATAGGCCGAACTGGTTAAAACAAAAAAAGGGCCGCTGCAACTCACATAACAGGACCAAGTGGAAGCAGGAAATCTATAGCCATATGCAGTCAGTTTCCGAAGAAGGATATCCCGCTACACCAGTTGGCTGGGTTCCAGTATAAAGTCGCATTCACAGTGGGACGTTATGGTTGCGCGTTATAAAGTCTCATAACAGCTTACCGAACTGCAATGTGACTAACGTTGCGATGTTAAAGTCACATTAAAAAATGTTGTGGTATCTCACTGCTTGCAGCGCATTACCTCTTAATGCAGACACGTTGCGACTTTAACGTTGCATTAAAATGCAACGTCCCACTGTGAATACAGCCTCAATCTTTATTCCGACATCATGATACAAACATCATGACATACATATTAACTGTGAATCAGCATGATCACCTCTCATAGGCATTAGGCCACATACACACATCAGACTATAGTCTTTGGAAAATGAAAGATCACAGACCAATCTTGCCACCCTTCATGTAGTATGAGAGCCATACTCTACACAGTCTTTTCTATGGGGCTGAACTCCCCATCAGATAAAAATCTTTGCAAGATGCTGCACACACAGATGCTGTACAGACACAAAAGATCAGTATCTGCAAAAGATCTGTTCCTGCCAAAGATCCATTCCTGCAAATTGCAATGATAGTCTATGAGATCTGCAGATCATCATACACACATGATTTAACTGACATTCATCTGCAGAACAGATCCACCAGGATGGATTTTCAGATCTGCAGATGATTGCTTGATCTAATGTGGAAAATCTATCCTCCAACTACACATATGTATGATAAAGGCTCTAAAAAAAAAAGATAAATTTAGCAATAGTGCCCCTTTAAACATTGTAATAATTAAGCAAACAGCATACCTAATCTGATAGAATTGGCCTCTTTGTATGTTAGTAGCAGTTTTTATGGTGAATAAATATTTGCATGGATACTGAAAAGGACGGTTGCTGGGATCATACATACATGTGGATGAGGAGGAGAACAAACCCTAGATTGAACTTCATCCCAATCAGTAGCTGATACCCCCTTTCCCATGAGAAATCTTTACCTTTTCTCAAATAGACCATCAGGGGGGGGTCTGTATGGCAGATATTGTGGTGAAACTCCGCCCACAGTGCCATGGCAGTTTTCGGTCTGCGAACTTCATTGTATTGTGAGAAATAACTGCTGTTTTGAATTACCAAGCAAATAGTATCTCCCTCTGTACACATAATTCTCAGAAACTAACATTCCACAGAGATCACCTGGCAGAACTAAGGCCTGGTTCACACGGATGGTTACACGGCTGCAAGAGACGGCTGCAGTGCTTGTCATTTAAACACTGTCCATTGTGAATGGACAGCTATCGATATGACTGTGTACAGTCATTTGCACAAACGCAGCATGTCAATCCAGATTTTCTGTCTGCCTTGCGCTTAGCCAATCAGGTTGCTTGCAGGATCGCTCACCACCGCCCTTCCATGTCCCCCTGCAGGGTGTAAAAACGCTGCATGCCTGAAGCACTACTGAAAGCCGAATGCTTGCAGAAAAACCATTTGGAACAAATCTGAACAACAGAGTAACCAAGCAGCTCAGGGTGACCCAAACTACTAGGAATGTATAGGGGGATAAAAGGAACCAAAAAGCAAAGCTTGGTGTAATTTGCCTTCTTAAAAACAGAAGGAAAATTTGCAATCATTAAGATGTCGCCACCTGGTATACATTTCAGAATGTAAATCAGGAAGAGGATACATCTTTCAATGAACAAACATTGACTAAATAGTTTATAAATGAATAAAAAAAAAAAAAATTTCCATGATGCCATTTACACTACAGTTACTCCAGTATGAGCATCTGCAGTAGGTAAAATATACATTGCTTCTTTCTTACGATACTCGCTCCTTGCTTATCATACCTTTACAGATAAAAATAATCAGGGATTAACCAAGTTGTAACTTCACCTTTAGCCGGCCAAGTCATGTGTAAAGTGTGGAGGGTGCGTCTGTTAGGTGCTCTTATGGTTTTGCATGCTCTGCACATGCCTGCTGTCACAGGACCCCTCGTGGCAAGACCGCAAATTGCCTTCCAATCGGTTTCAGCACACAGACCATGCAAGCTGTGGTCGCATTTGATGCGCAGAAACCGTCGGAATTTGGGCAGCAGACCGACCAGAAGGGAGTATGTGATGTTACGGTACTTACAAATTACACACTATTTCAGGGTATAACTGCCACCACCTCTGTTTTCTGAGGCAGAGGAACTCACTGACTGGCTATTTCACGACCTGCAAATAAACGGTTAAACACACTACTCTGTCTAGCTAGCAACAAAAGTAGCGTCTCCTCAGAAGTCTGGGTTCAGTTTCTGTATGGCTGAATAATAGGGTAGCTGGAGCAACATCTGACGATAGCGTCGGTTTATTGAAATACAATAATTAATATACACAGAAAATCGTTAAAAACAACAATTAGAGACAAAGGATAACAGTATAGAAAATAAAAATGGAGGAAAAGAAAAAAAAAAAAAAAAAAAAAAAAAAGGCGGATAAAGTTCATGGAAAGATGTCCTTTCTGGGAAAATCTGAGCACATGGAAAATGTGCTTTGTTTGTCCAGGAGCAAAGTTCAGACAAGATGGCCGCCACTGTTCCTCAAAGTGGCAGCAGCTCTCATGAAGGTGGAAAAATGGAGGAATGAGGTCCGCCTGCTGGCCATGTGCTTTTGATGAAGCTGGCTCGAGGGTCTGGCTGTGCCTGCCCCCCCTCTGAATTACCCACCAATGACAGTTCATTCCCTCTGAGAGATTTTAGGGTTAAACTTATAAAATGCCGTAACTCATAAACGATACATGTAATATTTAGGTGGATAGCAGATTCATACTTGTCGGAAAATACAGATTTATATGATATCAGACGTGACTAGGGTAGCTTCTCAGGTTCCTGAGAAGATTCATACCGCAATAACTGGACGAGCTATTGCCATGAATTGTATATCCGCACGTTGGGCAGACTTTAACGAATAAGACTATATGAATTTCATAGCTGTGCGATATACGGTCTTCGTATACCGACAAGAAATCATAAAACACATGCATTCAGATCTGCCCTCCATCGGTGCCATGGAGTCTGTGGGAAAGCAGGTTTTGAATAGACCTCCTACTGTGAGGGAAGTGTCCTTTGCTGGCTCACCAAATGGATGAGCAGTTGACACCTATCTGAAGTTCTGCCAGAGTGCAGCATCCTGTGTCCCCAGGTAATTAAAAACACACTAGTCTCTTGAACACCAGAGTTTGTTCCTGGTCATTAGCACATCAAAAGAGCCATCCTGCCGTTAAGCTAACTATCTCTGCTGAGAAAAGAGAGAGCCCAGATTGACTGCAGATGCTCCTACACAACCAATCCCGATTCTATCAATCTTAATCGCAATCAATGCAGAGAATCGATTGCGATCGCATGTTCTTCACGGGCGGTTCAAGGACGCGTCTGCGGCCACGCAACCGTCCATCGCACCTGCTAGTTATGAATTTATGCTGATTTATTTGTTTTGATCTGGCTTGTGTCAACTACGTCTGCTCTTCTGATCTTGTTACTCAACTTGGCCAGACAATTGACTTTGCCCTAATTGCCACCATCCCGACCCTAGTCTTGTCTGCCGCCTGCCTTGACCTCAGCCTCTCTACCAAACGTGCCTTTATCACTGCTAGCTCCAACCATTGCTCATCTACAGACCTTGCTACCAGCACACAACTACTGAGCCTGAACAGATCTCATAACCTTCAGCAAAGCAGTCTGCTGCCTGCTGGGGATAGTGGTCTTACATCCCGTGTGGGACACTGGTTTTGATGACGGGGTCATAAGAAGGACCAAAAAAAACATTTCTGCTATCAACAGTTTATGGTTGCATGTACTATTAGGTCAAGGGTGAACATTTATCACAGGCTGACACAGACAACTGTGCCCTCCAAAATATCGAAACACTTGTGTTTACTTGACAAAAATCAACGGTTAGTTTGGCATTAGGGTGTGCTACACCAGTTAGGAGGGATACACAAAGATATATCACATCGTACTAGATTATTTGTTGCTATGCATTGTTCTTGCATTTTCTATTGTATTGTCTTCCCTGCTAGTTTAACAGAACAAAAAGGCCATTGAAGCCAAAATTTGCAAGAAAATTTGTACAGGTGAATAGAAACAGTGTTAAAAATTGGATAGGGGGAAAAATACATACATACATACATACATACATACAGTAATCACATGTGCAATTTGCTTTGGAAAAGGCCCTCCAAGAACAGGACCTGTCAGTATAATAGATCTTTACTAGGATACAGAACATGTTATTTCTGTTTACAGTTACATGACAATGTTTACAGTATAAATTTAGTTATTTGAATTCGCTGCACTTTCATGTTGTGACCACAAATGTATGGGTACAATATATGCACAGCTCCATGAGCTAGTCAAGTGGTAGGACAAGGGCAGACCTGCGCTGACAGATCTGCCATCTGTTCTAAAATTAAGTGAGGTGTTCTGAGCCTTCTTATACTGACCATGGTGTTCCCAAGCTCAGCAGAACATTAACCTTTTAGTGCAATCTAGCTTCTTAACGCAAAGTCAAATACAACATGCAGTCCAGCACAAACTCTTAGGGCTAGTGCACACCAAGAGCGCTTCTGAGCGCTTGTAAAAATGCAAGCGTTTGGTAATGTATTTGAATCAGATGGAGCACACCAGAACGGTGAGCTTTTTCCCCAAATGCAAACACGGGTCCTGCAGCAATTTTGCTGATCTAATGCTGGGCATACACGGACAGGAGGGAGGCTTATCAATCGAACCTGATGGCTCGATTGATAAGATCCAACCTGTCCGATACCCCGCCGGATCGATACTGCGCTCGATACCGGCGGGGAGAACAATGGGCAGAAACGAGCGGCTAATTAGCCGCTCCCGCGGGGACGAGCGGCAATCGATCCGCGCGCAGGAGCAGGGGATGCGCCGGCTTAGAGCCGCCGGCTTGATCCGGCGTATAAAACGTGCCGTGTATTCCAGGCATTAGAGGCGATTCAACCTGAAGGTTATAGAAAACCTGTAATAAACCCTCCCCTGGGAGGTACTCGCCTCTGGTGGGGGAAGCCTCGGGATCCTATCGAGGCTTCCCCAGTCATCCTCAGTCCCACGGCAGCAGCGATAAAGCTCCCCGAACAGTGGGGATGTAAATATTTACCTTCCCGGCTCCAGCACAGTATCGGCTCTCCGCTCGGAGATAGGCAGAAATAGCTGATTGCAGGTCTCCAGCGCAGTATAGCAGACCTGACAGATCGGCTATTTTCGCTGATCTCTGTGCGGAGAGCCACAATAGGTAAATAAATCAGCACTTGTCGAGGGAGGATTGCCGGACACTTCGGGGGAGCCAGCGCTGGATTGCCTGCAGCTACAGGGGTGGAGGAAGCATAATTGGGACCCTGAGGCTTCCCCCTCCTGAAGAGAGTACCCCCCAGGGGAATTTTTGTTTGTTAAAAGTTCTCTTTAAGTATAGGAAGGTGGAAAAATCACTCTGAAAAGCGCTAAAACAGAGCGATTTTCCAAGCGTTTTTGTTACAGCTGTACTGCAACAATAAATAAACTACACCAAAACCACTCCAAAAATAGCTAGGCATGATTAGAAAAATCGATCGGCACATTATTATTATTATTATTTTTTATTTATATAGCGCCAACATATTCCGCAGCGCTTTACAAAGCACAATAAGACGACAAGGGGGAACATAGATACAACTAACAAATATACAGCAGAGTTCCAAGCAGCACAAATATTGTTACAAAAACAGTAAACATTAGGAGGATGACCCTGCCCTTGCGAGCTTACAATCTAATGGGTAGTGGGGGACACACTAGGTAAGGGGGTGGAGGATGGATGAGGCAGTGATTCTTTGCCTCTGATTACATTGTGACAAATAAGTAAATAAAGGGCTATAGAATGTTATAAGCTCGTCTGAAAAGGTGTGTTTTAAGAGTGCGTTTGAAGATGTCCAGGTTTGGAGCATGACGTACAGGCTGTGGAAGAGAGTTCCAGATAAGGGCTGATGCTCGTGTAAAGTCCTGGATGCGAGCATGAGAGGAGGTGATCAGCTTAGAGGCCAGGAGAATTTCTTGGGAGGAGCGAAGGTTGCGGGAGGGACAATATCTTGAGATTAGTGAGGAGATGTATGGAGGAGACAACTCGTGGAGGGCTTTGTATGTTAGAGTCAGGAGTTTGAACTGGATCCTCTGGGTAATGGGTAACCAGTGGAGAGAATGGCACAGTGGGGCTGCATCAGAAGAGCGTGTGGAAAGGTGAATGAGGCGGGCCGCTGCATTTAGAAGGGATTGGAGAGGAGCTAGCCTGTTTTTTGGTAGGCCACAGAGCAGGGTGTTGCAGTAGTCTAGGCGGGAGATGATTAAGGCATGAACAAGCATTTTGGTGGCCTCTTGTGTGAGGAAGGGACGGATACGGAATATATTTTTGAGCTGGAAATAGCAGGTGGTGGTTAATGAGGCAATGTGAGGTTTAAAGGAGAGCTCTGAGTCAAGTATAACCCCCAAGCAGCGGGCCTTAGTGGTTGAGGTTATTGGGGTGTTGTCTACCGTTATGGTTGCAATTGGTGGGGGTGTAGATAGCAATGGTGGAAAAATCACAATTTCCGTTTTAGTCATGTTGAGTTTGAGGAAGCGGGAGGACATGAATGCAGAAACGGCACGTAGACAGTCGGGGACTCTGGATAGTAGTGAGGACAGGTCAGGAGCTGAGAGATAGATTTGGGTGTCATCCGCATAAAGGTGATACTGGAAGCCAAAAGAGTTAATTAGTTGTCCCAGGCCACGGGTGTAGATTGAGAAAAGAAGTGGCCCAAGAACAGAGCCTTGAGGTACACCAACAGACAGTGGGTGTGGAGAGGACTTGGTGTTAGAGAAGGAGACAGTGTAAGAGCGTCCAGAGAGATAAGAGGAGATCCAGGAATGTGCTTGTCCCTTGATTCCTAAAGATGACAGTGTCTGCAGAAGCAGAGCATGATCAACCGTGTCAAAGGCAGAGGAAAGGTCAAGGAGTATTAGAATGGAGAACTGGCCTTTGGATTTAGCTACCAGTAGGTCATTAGCAACTTTCGTGAGGGCAGTTTCAGTGGAATGGTGTGTGCGGAATCCAGATTGAAAGGGGTCAAGTAAGGCGATAATCGCCTAGAAAAAGCACTTTAAAAAGTGGTAAGCGTTTGTGATTACGCAAGCACTTTTTGGTGTGCACTGACCCTCAGAAGTGACACCTGAAGTGAGGGGGATATGGAGGCTGCCTTTTTTAACACAATACCAATTGCCTGGAAGTCCTGCTAAGCTTCCATGCCTCAGTAGAGCCTGAATCAAACAAGCATGTGGCACAGCCAGTCAAACATCTGATCTGCTGCATGCTTGTTCAGGGTCTATGGCTAAAAGTAAATGCAAAGGATCAGCAGCATAGCCAGGCAATTTACATAGTTTGAAAATAAATAAGACAGCCTCTCACTTCAGGTGACCTTTAAATTCCTTTAGTACAAAGCATAAGGGAGCCTTAGGTATATACAAAATGGTAGCAAAATTTTATTCCTATTACTTGCGTACAAAACACCCCAAAAGACAACCAATAAAAAAATCCCACCCCTAAAACCACCGTAACCAACTGAATGCTTGGTCTGTGACCTGTAGAAGATAATTGCAGTCCTGGAGTGCACTCCTATTTGAACCAGCGCTGTTATTTTTAAATCTTCAAGCCCATTCAGAGATCACAGCATATATGACAGCCAAGATAGTGTGGAGAGGGTATCTTCATCCTCAACCTGTATAGTTTCAAAGCATACCTCTAAACATTGTAGTTTTTACATGCGCATTACAGCCACGACTTGTGTCTAACCTCTCCAACCCTGTGTGGCAGCAGTAGCTTCAGGTAATAACTTTATAGCCTCCAACTCACGTGACCTTGCACGGAACAGTACTCTTTCACCCCTCCAAGATGGTCTGGAGACCCGCAGTTGACAGCAGTTTTGCCGGCGGGGATGAGCTGCGAAATGGCGTGCTATACGCTTGGCCGGGAGCAGAGCGAGAGGAAGCGCATGGAGGTACGGGGAGGACGCGGCACCGCCCACCTAGTTGGCGTCACAGGCGCACGTGACGCGTTTCATCCTATCGGATTTCATCAGACGTGTAACCCAGGTTACTCAAGCCTCCTATTTATGCTGGAAGCAAGCGGGTATAATATGTAAACGTATGCAAAACGCATATTAAAAGCAGAGTGTCTGGGTAAGTTCAAATGTTCATGCGGACCAGAGGTGGTGCATTTATTGTGAGTTTACAGAAAAGCCTTAATATTCATGTCACGATTGAGTCCCTGCGGGTACAGACTTCCGCATTCATATATCCAGAACGATTATTTCCTTAATAGTTGGTTATCATAGTCGCCTCTTCTTGGGCTGATATTCAGTTTGAAAATCCCCATTACTTTCAAATCTTTAGTTTCAGAGTTATGTACAGTTTTGAAATGTAATGCCAACGGGTTTAGTTTTTTTCTCTCAATTGTTGTGCTTCTAATATTTGACAGATGTTCGCCAATTCTGGCACTAAGATCTATGGGTTTTCCCAATGTAAATGAGGTCACATGGGCATCTAATTTGATAGATTACTCTTTCAGTAGAACAGTTAATGAAATCATTCACATGAAAAGATCTGGAGCGGTCAAAATTGTAAAACACATCTGTTCTATCCACGTGTCTACACATGTCACAACCACCACATCGATACATTCCCTTTCGGGCTTTCTCCTTTTTGGCACGTCTATCCCAGCTGAATTCACTACTAGTAAGTAAATCATTTAGATTTGTACATCTACGTGCTGCCATGTGGGGATAATCCCCTACAATTTTGTGTATTATGGGGTCCCTCATAAGGAGATGCCAATGGCGATTCAAAATTTCTTTAAGGTCATTAAAATGTGCTCCATAGGTAGTGACTATCCTAGAAATAGGTTGACTATTTCCAGCTGGAATATCCTGTGCCATTTCGGAATTTTTGCTCAGGAGCAAATCTCTCCTATTTTTTGCCAGTGCTCGGTGATATGCGGTAATTATTATCCGATTGGGGTACCCCCTTGACAGCAGCCTAGCCCGCAGCTCCCCAGACTCTTTTATAAAATTTTCATCTTTATCGCAGTTCCTGCGTAATCTCAGGAACTGCCCAGTGGGCACTGCCCATTTTTGGGAGGGGAGATGGGAGCTGGCCGCGGACAAGAGGGTATTTCCCATTGTCGGTTTTCGGAAGGTACGTGTGGTCAAGGAGTTTCCCTCTTTTCCTATCCATAGGTCTAAAAAGGCAATGCTGTCCCGACTAGATGTATATGTGAGGAAGATGTTCCTATCATTTTTGTTTAATTCTTCTACGAATACCCTCAGGTCAATTTCAGAGCCTCTCCATAATACAAATATATCGTCCACGTAACGAATCCAGAGGGCGACGTGCTCCTCGTACCCACGCGCGCCCCTCACCACCTCCTGCTCCCAAAATCCCAGGTGGAGGCACGCGTAGGCCGGAGAGCATGCCGCCCCCATGGCCACACCCCTCTTCTGTCTAAAGTTAATTCCACCAAATTCAAAGTAATTATTCTCAAGTATCAACTTCAAGTATCAACTTCATGAGGTCTGCCACAAACTCAGCTTGTAATTCATGTCCCCGATAATGGTTATCAAGATAAAAACGAAAAGCTTCAAGGCCCCTGTCATTAGGTATAGAGGTAAAGAGGGACTCCACGTCTAGTCCCACCAATAACCAATCCTCTTCAACATGTACATCCTGAACTGCTGCAAGCACATCTCTAGTGTCCATAACAAAAGAGGGCAGGCTGCACACTATTTTCTTTACCTTTAAATCCACATAACTTGCTATTTTTTTCAATGGTCCATTATTCCCAGAAACTATGGGGCGACCTGGTGGGTTCTCAAGATTCTTATGTGTTTTCGGTAGAATATAGAAAGTCGGAACTGTATATTCCTTTATAGTTAAATATTTCAATTCTTTTTCTAAGAGGACACCATCAAGGAACCCCCATTGTAATTTCACATTAATACTCTCCATCAAAGCTGGGAATGGATTAGATCTTACTCTTTCATAAGTTACTGTGTCATTCAAAAGTCTTCTAGCCTCTTTTTCATAGTTTGCTCTGGTCATAACTACAACGTTGCCTCCCTTGTCACTTCTTTTTATTATGATGTCAGGATTTGTTTGGAGTTCCCTTAGAGCTTGTCTCTCTGATTTGGTCAGATTGTCCCTTCCTTTTTTCCCCCAGTTAATTGTTTTTAGATCTTCACTAACTAGGTCCATGAACATAGCAGTATACTTGCTGCTGCTCAATGATGGCATATATGATGATTTTGGGCGTAAATTAGTATGGAGGGGTACAACTTCTCTGTCTACCTCTTCAAAGAGATCCTCCAAGTCCATGTCATCTACATCCAGTATAAGCTCATTACTGTCACCCCCTGGTGTGCCTCGCAGTTCAGGAGCGTACATGCGTCTTAACAAGACCCTTCTCAAAAAAAGTTGAATATCCTTAAAAAAAAAACTCAAATTCATTACCGTTTTGTTTTGGACAAAAATTCATTCCATATCTGAGGACATTAAGCTGTTCCTGTGACAGCTTCTCACTTGTCAAGTTGATAACATCAAAATTCAAATTAGGGGCAGGTGTCAGCAGCTCTGTGGGTTGCTCCTCCCACTCATGGCCCTCGTCAAAAACCCTATGTTTTCTTCCTCTTCTTCCTCTTCTCCTCCTGTGTTTTCTAAAAAATCATCCCCATCATTATCAGTGACCCTATTTCTGTTCTTATTTCTGTTGTATCTGCCTTTTCTCCTTCTTTGGTTCTTTTTCAATATTTCCTGTTTTCTCTTAGTACTATCATCTGTTCCAGAGGAATCACCCCCTGATGGTTCGGAGTTGCTACCCCAGCCGACTCTTTTTCCAGGCCCCGGTCTAGAACCATACTTTCTTCCACCTAAATTGAATATATCACCCCTTTTGTAATCCTCTACGTCCCGTAGGAATTTTTTATCCTTCATATTTCTTAACCTTATCTGTTCCTTTTCTACATCCTTTTTTAATTTTTCGTTCAATTCTTTGAAATCATTTCTATCTTTATATTCATTCAATTTCTGAGTGCTGATTTCTAGTTCTTTTTCAATGTCTTTAAACTGAATTTTTTCCTCTTTAACGAAAATCCGCATAATTCTAACACCATGCGTTTTACATTCCTGTTCCCAATCTGGTAACATTCTTAGGGTCTGGAGATGGTCGGCGGGGATAACACGCTCTCTAATCCCCCTTGGTATTATTTGTTTATCTATATATCTATCCATGCTTATAATTTCAAGCTTCTTTTTTACATATTTAATGGAGATTTTCATGTGTTGTCTGAATAACCGCACAAGAAACAGTTTATCATCACTTGCTATCACATCACTCACATTATCAAATGCATCCTGCATCTCCTGTTCCACCTCAAACACTGTAACGTACGCCATTATTAAATTGAAACGTTGCTTACTTATTGAAACGTTGCTTACTTGTTGATTAAATAGATTGTCGGGATATCTAAACCGTAGAATTAATTCAGACTGGAAACACAGGACAAGACTACGGGATATCACCTGTAAAATAACCTTGTCTCACCCTATATGAGAATAATCAATTAGTACAAAGCATAAGGGAGCCTTAGGTATATACAAAATGGTAGCAAAATTTTATTCCTATTACTTGCGTACAAAACACCCCAAAAAGACACCCAATAAAAAAATCCCACCCCTAAAACCCCCGTAACCAACTGAATGCTTGGTCTGTGACCTGTAGAAGATAATTGCAGTCCTGGAGTGCACTCCTATTTGAACCAGCGCTGTTATTTTTAAATCTTCAGGCCCATTCAGAGATCACAGCATATATGACAGCCAAGATAGTGTGGAGAGGGTATCTTCATCCTCAACCCGTATAGTTTCAAAGCATACCTCTAAACATTGTAGTTTTTACATGCGCATTACAGCCACGACTTGTGTCTAACCTCTCCAACCCTGTGTGGCAGCAGTAGCTTCAGGTAAATTCCTACCAGAAATACTGACAGTTATGTGGATATTGTTCATAAAATGGGTTAAGGTTTTTTTTTTTTTTTTCTTTTTGGGGTGTAGTGATGAATGACATCAGAAGCATTTAAAGCGGACCTGAACTCAGAACTTCCCCTCTGCTCTAAAAGATAAGCAACAGCATAATAACCTTTAAAAGAAAAACATTTGTTACAGCTGATACAAATCTTACAATAAATCTGCAGTGTGTGTCACAGAAGAGCCGTGAGAAAGGAAAACGCAATCAGTTTCCTGAACAGATTGTTGTTGTGTTGCCAGAACAAAATTTGATGTCTAGGGAGTCTTCTTTTGGAAATCTAGCTTGCATAGCAGCTAGAGGAAGTCTGTTCATGAAGCCTTTTGCCTGTGACTTATTAGCCAGAGGTGTGAAACCCTAGCTGGAATTCTGGTGTAAAACTCAAAGGTTGTTCTAGCTGGTCACGCTAAAGCTGAGTACACACGTATGATAACGATCGTTCGAAAACGAACGATAACGACAATCGGACCGATAATCATGCATTCCAAATTTTCCAACGATCTTTTTTTTAGACGATAACGACTGTTATCGTTCAATGCGGCCGATCCAACCCAGTGGATTTTTTCGAAAGATAATCGTTCAATCGTTGCAGTGTGTACAAAGATCGTCCGATAAGGATTATCTGTGGAGTAGTACGCATGTTCTTATTGCCTGTCATAACGTCACTTCGTTTGCGCACACATTTTTTTAAATCGTTCGTCGTTCAGTACTTTATACTTATATCGTTCACGTGTGTACACAACCGTTCATTACGAACGATCTTTATCGGACGTGTATACGAACCTTTAGATGATAATTAACACACCAAAAGGTGGCTTTCATCCAGGGGAAGCCAAAGGAAGCTAGCTCCACAGGGGTCCACTGAAGAGCTCAGACACAGAGGCACCGCTGGGGGAACAGATTTAAATGCATATGGTTTATGATTTCTGTCTGTTAAATGAAAACCGTGTAGAGCACAGCTATGAAATTCATATAGTCTTATTTGTTAAAATCTGCCCAATGTGCCGATATAAAATTCATAACAATAACCCGTCCGGTTATGGGTGTACAACCCTTCTCGGGGACAGGACAGCCTAACGCACTCATGCAAGATGTCGTATTAAATCTGTATTTTCTGACAATTGTGAATCCGCTGTCTGCCTAAATATAACATTTATTGTTTATAAGTTACACAGAGTTTTACAATGTAAGCTCAAAATTCCCCTAGGAGGAGGTGGGCCGTCATTGGTGGGTAATTCAGAGGGGGGGCGCGTTGGGGGTAAGGCGTTGCAACACCCCCAAACCAGCTTCATCAAAAGCACATTGCCAGCAGGTGGACTTCAGTCCTCCATCTTAACATCATTTGGATTACAACTAGACCTGCTGCTGGGCAGAGGACCACCCAGCAGCCATCTTGGAACTGTAATATCTGCTTGGATTACAAAATATGCCTAAAGGCCTATGATTCTGAAACCAAGGACTTTGCATTCCTTTCCCCAGAAGGACATATTTCCACGAACTTAAGTTTTTTCTTCCCTTATTTTTATTTTCCATACTGTGCTATCATTTGTCTCTATAATTGTTGATTTTAACGATTTTCTGTATATATTAATTTATATTGCATTTATAATAAACAACGCTAACGTCATTTGTTCAGCTACACCTATAATTCAGCAACACAAAACTGAACCCTGGCTTCTGAAGAGTCGCTACTATTGTGGATAGCTAGATAAAATAGAGTGTGTTTAACCGGTTTCTATTTGCAGGTCTAGAGTCAGCCAGTCAGTGGGTTCCTCTGTCCCATGGTAACGGAGGTGGTGGTAAATATACCCTGACATAGTGTGTGAATTGTATTACCATAACTCACAGGCTCCCTTCTAGTCGATCTGCTGCCAAAATCCCAGTGGTTTCTGAGCACCGATTGCGACCACAGATTGCATGGTCTGTGTGCTGAAACAGTTTGGAAGGCATTGTGCGGTCCAGCCACTAGGGGGCTTGCAACAGTGTCTACTTCCTGCTTTCATGGAAGCAGACATATTGTTAACATCCTATGTTCACCAATTATCAATCTGTCAGCTGAGGGATCAAATTACAACTTGTGCTTATCCACAGATAAGAGGAAATTATACCAGCTAAACGCTAAATACATACAGAATGTGTGTATAATAATATCTTCCTTCTGTTCAGTGCAAGAGTTCAGATCCACTTTAAAGATAACTCGAGACTAACAAAGGTTTATACTCACCTGGGACTTCCTCCAGCGGTCTTGTTAAATATCGCCGCCCTCCTGCTTCCCTTTATTCTCCCGCAGTAGAGTCTGTTATCCAGCCAGGTTGTAGGCCATTGCACATGCGTAGTCCAGGCCGCACACGCCCCCAGGAGCACTCTGTCAAGCACAATTATATAGTCTTGGCATACTGTACATGCTCTCAGCCAGAGGAGCATGATTGGGGGGGGGGGGGCACACATGGCCTGGACCACACATGCGCCGAGGCTTTTGACTTGAGCCAGTTCATCTTACCGCACAAGACTGTGGGAGAACAGAGAGGACAGTGATCGAGCAGATGGCCGATAGGGGGCTGGAGCAAGCCCCAGGCAAGTATAAATCCTTATGTCCTATTCGTCTCAGATTTTCCTTAAAGTATACCTGAGATTACCGTATTTTTCGGACTATAAGACGCACTTTTTCCTCCCCCAAAAGTGTGTGTGTGTGTGTGTGTGTGTGTGTGTGTGTGTGTGTGTGTGTGTGTGTGTGTGTGTGTGTGTGTGTGTGTGTGTGTGTGTGTGTGTGTGTGTGTGTGTGTGTGTGTGTGTGTGTGTGTGTGTGTGTGTGTGTGTGTGTGTGTGTGGGGGGGGGGGGGGGGGGGGAGGGAGGTAAGTGCGTCTTATAGTCCGAATGTACGGTAGTTTTAGAGTACTGATTGCAGAAAGCGCAGAGGAAGCAGTTACCTATCCGGCTGCGTGCTCCAAGTCCCCATCTCCAGCCACAATCAACCACTCCTCTGCCTCCAGTCACGGTCAGCAGCTGCTCTGTCTTCAGCCGTGATCACCACTACCTCCAACCACAATCGCCAGTGCCTCCAGCCATCGCCGCCGCCGCCTCCAGCCACACGCTACGTCCCACAGACGCCCGCTCTACCATTAATCTCTGTCCGTCCAGGCACCGGCACTTTCGTCCTGCCAGCCACCCTCTTCACTGGCACTCGCGGTACTTGTTGGTCCAGACGCCCTCACTGCGTGACCTGGGTGGCGCATATGCGCTGAGGTAATGCTTGTCGTCAATGAGAGGGCCGGTGCTCTGTAGGATATCACGTCGGAACACCCGGAAGCAGCATGGCGACCTCGCAGCTGCGGACACCTGCCAAGCGGACTACTGCCGATAGCCCCGAACGTGAAGTGCAGCAGAGAAGATTCCCGCGGCGAGCTTCGGACTCCAGCAGAGAAGACTCCCGCGGTGAGCCCTGGACTCCCTCTCAGCCCTGCACTCTTGCAGAGGTAGCCCACAGAGCAGTGAAGCTGCTTCTAGAAGTGTCGGCACCTGCCAGATCCACTGCATGTTTGACTTCAGGCTGCCACTCACAGCAAATTAGCATTTTAGCTAATATGTTTAGGTAGTGTGTGACAGGGGTAGGTATAAAGGGGGATAGTGTGTGACAGGGGCTATAGACGGGGGGTTGTTTGTGACATGGGCTGAATACAGGGGGGGGGGAGGGGGGTAGTGTGTGATGGGCTATTTACAAGGCGGTAGTGTGTGACAGGGGCTGAATACAAGCGGGATATTGTGCCATAAGATGGTATATACAGGTGGGGAAAGTGTGTGACAAGGGGGTGTATACAGAGAGAATAGCAGTACTGGTAAACCAGGAAGGGACACATGGGTTAGTTTAGCTACTTAATATAGATGATGGGGCAGCAAGGGGTAGTGTAGCTGGGCAGTGATACAGTACTGTGGTTAGTGAGACAGCTTTGGGGAGGGGGGGGGGAAATGCTCTTGACCACAGACACACCAGGTTTAGTATTTATACTTTTTCCCTGGATTTTGCCCTCTAAACCTAGGTGCATCTTATAGTCTGGGGCGACTTATAGTCCGAAAAATACGGTATGTCTCAGGTTTTATACTTACCTGGGGCTTCCTCCAGCCCCCCCATGAGGCTGCTCGGTCCCTCGCCAGCTCCCTGGACCATTCCTGTCCCCCGCTGGATGGCCTGGTACTCTGGCCAATTCTTGCATGTCAACCCGGACACATGGACTTGCCCCTATTGACATACTGTAGGTATCGTTTTTCTTTCCTCTTTATTTTGTGTGCCACTTTAGGTTTCATTTTAATGTTTTCAATGTAGAAGAACCACTGGAGAAATAATTGGCTCTCTGGTGCATGCAGATGTAGGAAGGAAAAAAAAAAAAAAAAAAAAAAAAAAAAAAAAAAAAAAAAAAAAAAAAAAAAAAAACCCTACTTAAAGAGACACTGAAGCGAAAAAAAATTATGATATGATTTGTATGTGTAGTACAGCTAAGAAATAAAACATTAAGATCAGACACATCAGTCTAATTGTTTCTAGTACAGGAGGAGTTGAGAAACTCCAGTTATCTCTATGCAAAAAAGCTATTAAGCTCTCCGACTAAGTTAGTCGTGGAGAGGGCAGTTATCTGACTTTTATTATCTCAACTGTAATTGAACTGTTTACTTTTTCTCTGCTAGAGGAGAGGTCATTACTTCACAGACTGCTCTGAAAGACTCATTTTGAATGCTGAGTGTTGTGTAATCTGCACATATTATAGAAGATGCAATGTTAGAAAAAACACTATATACCTGAAAATAAAAGTATGAGAATATTTTCTTTGCTGCTAATCTTCTAGTAATTATTCATAGTACACAACCAATTCATTATATCATATTTTTTTTCGCTTCAGTGTCTCTTTAATTCCAAATATAAAATTTTAAAACAATGCTGCTCAATATTAGAAATGACCTACAAGTGACCATCTAAAAATGCCTGCAAACTACTTGAGGCTGCAGACTTTAGTGTCCATATGAGCCAAGCTAAACGGAGGTAAATGCCACAAACCTGGTCCTAACCCTATAAGTCCATGTAGATTCTGGGGAGAACAGACGTGTATAAAAGGCCTATTTACACATGCCATGCTCTAATCCTGACATACAGCCGGATCAGTCCATCCAAGTTGATCACATATCCATACACAGGCCAAGCGGACTGCTCCCAATCACAGATCTTCATACGCTTATGTGAGACGATAGCAAGATAATCCTATGTCCATACACATGCCATTTGGATTGCCACCAATTGCAGGGCAAACCAATGTGTTCATCTTCACACTATGTAAGATGATAGCAGATGTGTTGGCTGGACCTGTGGGGCCCTTAACAAAGGATATTAATAACTGAGTTCATATGTCAGACTGAACCAATTTGCAGAACAGGCCTGAAAGGTTATAGGTTAGAAGATAGATGGCTTCAGACAGTGTACAGTTCATCCAACCAGGTCACTGGCATATGACAGTATTTGTAGTTACCTCTCCTGTTGGGCAGATCCAGGAATGTCAATGTGATATATTCAGTGGGAGTAGGTCGATGGTGAACGCTTCTTAAGCAGAGAAATAGTATAAACCAGCAATAAACATGTAGCTGGTTGTGGCATACAGTGAGCCTCCTAGGTCCAACATGTTTCGCCATGTAGATGGCCTCATCAGGGACAGGCACACTGTCATATACCCTATATGTCTTTTCCTCTAACCATTGCCACCCACCACGTATGTGGGAGTCTCCACCCCTAACAGCCATGCCGTGACTGGACGTAACTCAATTTCCCCATAAGTTCGTTATTAGGAAATCAGTCCAAGTCAGGTGAGGTACAAGAATGAAGGACAAACGGATGGTCAGAGTATTGCCAAGATCAAAGCCAGGATACCAGTTCATAAAGTCTCTCTGGAAACAGGAACACTGAAAACCTGTAGCTCAGGCAGAAAGCAACAGCAAGGTAAGTACTTTCAAAACATAATCCAGGAAGGGAGCTCACAGGTGCAAACAGGGATGCATGGCACATTCCAGACACTAGATGGCACGGGAACATCTAGAAGTCCTAGAAGGGAAAACAGTTCTGTAGAAAGAGTCCTGCGCTTGTGGGTTGCCATGGGCAACCACTTGCTGAGGCATGACACGGGGAGTCCATGTAAGCACTTATGCACCTTTGGAAGTGAATAAAATGTCAATGTAATTGGATTTACAACTTTAAGAAAAGTCCCAATCTTGGCTGGGATTATGCCATTATTAACCACTAGTTCAAGCCTATCAAAACGGTTGCGCCGATTCCTGATGACTTTAAAGCGTACCTTAGATTAAGCCACAAAAAAAAAAAAAAAAAAAAACCACACACATTCCTGGACTTCCTCCAGCTGCCTCTGGCCTGATCGCTCCCATGCCATCCTCTTCTGACTCCCTGCAACCGGCCCCAGTCGTAGTACTGTGCAGGTGCAGAACGATCCCGGCGGCGTGAATGCAGCGGGAGCGCGCACAGCCAGCCCCCACATGTGCAGTTGGCCCTGGACCCGGAGGACTTTCCAAGGCTTATTGCGGGCAAACGGGGAGTCAGAAGGATGGTGTGGGGGAGATCAGGCCGGAGGAAGCCCCAGGTATGTATAGATTTTTTGTATGTGTATGTTGCCTACAATCCTCCATGAAGCGTCAGGTATCCCAGTTGGCGACAGCAAGTGTATATATTATTATTATTAATTTATAAAGCACATATTCCGTGGTATGTATAGTGAATACACCTTTAATCCTGTTGCAATAAAGGAGGGGCTGTAAGGTCCTGTCTTTCCGGTGGGGATTTCAAAACAGCATGTGCTCATGTACATCTACTCAGCACATATTGTACCATAACACAATACACACAAGCATAACCACCAGTCAGATGTCAACTTTCACTTTCTAACAGGAAAATCCTGGCAGCTGACAGTTTGCAAACAAGTCATAAATGTCAGGATCTAATTTTCTTTAAACTGTCTCCGCTGCACTGAATTACCTTAGAATAACTCTACATTATGACTAGAACAAAGGCTATATTGTGGTAAATGAGGAAACATGGATTCGTGTGTGAAAGCGTGAGGGCTCGTTTCCACTATCGCGAATCTGCATGCGTCCAACGCATGCAGATCCGCACATGTAATACAAGTGGATAGGCCTGTTTCCACTGTAGCGTTGTTGAGGTGCGTTTTTTTCAGCGTGAAAAAAAACGCACAAAAGAGCCAACGATTTCGCCTGCGTCGGGAATCCGTGCGAATCGCCGCTAATGTATTTAATAGTAAAAACGCATGCGTTTGTTACATGCGTTTTTACCCGCGATTTCGCACCTTTTTCAATTTTATTTAGCCCTGGCAGTGTCATGGTTAATTTCGCATGGCACCCTGCCATGCGAAATCGCAGGCGAAATCGCGGGTAAAAACGCATGTGGAAACGCATCCGCATGCGTTTTTACAAGCGTCGGAATGCGGCCGAAATCGCGTCGCAACAGTGGGAATGAGCCCTTAAGCTTCTGCTTCTCTGCATGCAAAGGGCACTTGTTGTGTGGAGTAAGCAGATAGCCTCAAGATGGAATTTGCTCTGCCAAGCAAGTTTATGGAGGCACAGAGGTCCTGCTATGAGCTGGGGAGATATCCTTGAGATAAAATTTATTCTGTGCTGGGAATACAGGCTGTTCTCAGTAAACATGTGTGCAGGCCATAGTGACACAAGATCTTTGATCACAACAAGCAATGGTCACGTGATAAAAGCAGCCCAGGCACACACCGTGCCACCTCACTCTTCATGCTGCCCAGGCACACACCGTGCCACCTCACTCTTCATGCTGCCCAGGCACACACCGTGCCACCTCACTCTTCATGCTGCCCAGGCACACACCGTGCCACCTCACTCTTCATGCTGCCCAGGCACACACCGTGCCACCTCACTCTTCATGCTGCCCAGGCACACACCGTGCCACCTCACTCTTCATGCTGCCCAGGCACACACCGTGCCACCTCACTCTTCATGCTGCCCAGGCACACACCGTGCCACCTCACTCCACATGCTGCCCAGGCACACACCGTGCCACCTCACTCCACATGCTGCCCAGGCACACACCGTGCCACCTCACTCAACATGCTGCCCAGGCACACACCGTGCCACCTCACTCCATGCTGCCCAGGCACACACCGTGCCACCTCACTCCACATGCTGCCCAGGCACACACCGTGCCACCTCACTCCACATGCTGCCCAGGCACACACCGTGCCACCTCACTCCACATGCTGCCCAGGCACACACCGTGCCACCTCACTACTCATGCTGCCCAGGCACACACCGTGCCACCTCACTCCTACCGTGCCACCTCACTCCTCATGCAGCCCAGGCACACACTGTGCCACCTAACTCCTCATCCAGCACAGGGGCACTACAGGTAGTTTAAGTAATTATGAATGCCATTGCCCTGGGCACAAATAAAATATGAAGCTAGACTGTCCGGCCCTTTTGGCCAAGTCATACGCAACACATTGCAAGAAAAAAAAAAAATCACAATTTTCCGGTAATGTGGGCGTCACAACGCACAGTAACTTGTCGCCAGTCATCTCTAAATTTGGTGTAGTGTGTGTTGTCTGGTAGCCCACACATCACACTAATATGACAGAACCTGACATACCGCGGAGACAACCAGATGGTTTAAATTGGCCCATTGTGATACCACTACAAGCACTTTGTTGTACAATAATGATTTAAGTCATAATGCACTGCAACAAGCATAGTGTGACCAGGCCCTTGGTTCCCAGTTGCACAGAAAGCATATCTGCTCGGTACGTTTTCTGCAGTGCAGTGAAGTGCGGCAACAGAACTAATTTATAAAAATATGGTCTACTTCCACTTGTGATTTACAATGGATCCATTCAGTACGCTGCAGTAAACGGAATGCAAAACCCCGACCTGCTGTGTTTTTTTGGATAACGGACGTGTTTCCCTCAGAAACTTATGATGGAAACGCATCTTCCCCAGACAAGAAAATCCAAATGAGCCTAAGGCCATGTTCACAGTGGTGCATTGTGGCATAACAGCCGCTTTGTAATGTGGCTTCCCGAACTGCAATGCACCACCCATGCAACATACACAGTGCGGCAGGAGTGTTGTGGTAAAACTGGTTGCAGCATCATAGCTTACTGCATGCCGCGAATTACCGCTAAATGCGCAAGTTAACAGTTAAAGTGAAGCATACTTTTCATTGAACACATGCTTTACTGTACCCAACACAATGCAAGCATAACATGCAGCGCTGCTGTCCTGATCCTCCGCATTGCATTCCTCTTCTAACAGGGAATACAACGCAACAAACCCTGTGAATATGGTTTTAGTTTCCCACCATGATGCCAGTTTACTAAACTAGTAGGCCCCCTAGGGTACAGAATGCTATATGCATACAAGGTAATACTGTCCTCCAGGGTAACCGTATTGCCACACTATGTGAACTACAGTCTTATAACCACCCTTGGCAAACTTTGCTCAAACTCTCCACTCAGTGCTGCTGATCAGTTTATAACTAAGTGTAACTAGAAGCAGCCAGGCAAGTCAAACAAAATATAAATGCCTACTGTAATGTGTATTTGATGCCATGCAGCTATTGACTAGGACTAGGGAAAGGTCAAGTACGTACAGACAATAAATGACTAACTATATCCACAACAAGCCTACATATAGAAATACATTTTTCAATGCAATCACTATGGTATTCTGCAACCATGCAAGTCTCCTGCATATGTTATAATGGCTTTAGAATATACCCGACATATCTGCACCAGGATTAGCAGTCAGAAAAATGATAAAGTGGGCAGTTTGGTTTGTACTCTTGCCTTGCAGGGCCAGTTTTCCAAGTTTTAATCCTGGAGAGGACACTATCTGCATGGAGTCTGCATGTTCTCGCTTTGCGTCTTTTAAACACTTTTGGGACCATACAGTTCTGGTCCATTAAGGACCAGACCTGGCCTTTTCCATTAATATACTGTGATTGGCTCACAGTAATCAGGATGTCAGAGGCCAATAAAATTGGCCCCTGATCAAGATACAAAAGCTTTGCTTTCACTATGACAGTAGTGCAAGCAAGCTGCAGGATCGGCAGGTGCGTGTATACTGAATGCAGAAGGTGAATTCTACATCCTGGCAGACATAAACAGGGCATAGATTTCAACTGCTGCGAGCGGTTCACAACAAAACAAACTTGAAAGTTGCGGCATCGTAGCTTACTGCATCCCGCGAATTACCGCTAAATGCGCAAGTTAACAGTTAAAGTGAAGCATACTTTTCATTGAACACATGTTTTACTGTACCCAACACAATGCAAGCATAACATGCAGCGCTGCTGTCCTGATCCTCCGCATTGCATTCCTGCTCTCACAGGGAATACAACGCAACAAACCTTGTGAATATGGTTTTAGTTTCCCACCATGATGCCAGTTTACTAAACTAGTAGGCCCCCTAGGGTACAGAATGCTATATGCATACAAGGATTGCCACACTATGTGAACTAGTCTTATAACCACTCTTGGCAAACTTTGCACAAACTCTCCACTCAGTGCTGCTGATCAGCTTTTGTATCTTGGTCAGGGGCCAATTTCATTGGCCTCTGACATCATGATTACTGTGAGCCAATCACAGTTTATTAATGGAAAAGGCTAGGTCTGGTCCTTAATGGACCAGAACTGTATGGTCCCAAAACTGTCCCAAACTGTCTACCACTTACTGTAGTAGGAACGTTATTCTAGCCATACAAAAGTCACCAACGGGGTGTGATATGGCAAGCAATCAACCACAAGTTAGTTAGAAGAGATCTGTACCACTTTAGCTCGATTACATTTCAGCAATGGAATAGAAGTTGATGAAGGTTTGAAGTTGATTAGGAATGGCAGTAGTAGGGGCAACAAACAATTGCTAACTCCCAGCTAGAGCAATCTCCTGCCTTTATCTGTCAAACCACCATGCGATACCTAGAGGGAAGTGTGGGCAAGCCCTGGACCTCTCACCTCCAGGGAACTCACCCCCACCACCTCTATACTGAATGCTAACTGCAACAAACACAATTGCTAACTCCCAAGTGAAGTTGATTAGGCGTGTTAGCGGCAACAGATCCCTGGTATTCAACCAAAGAGATTGGCGTAATTTGGCTACATTAGCCCGTCAAGCCCTACAGAAAAAGTTTCAGAACTATGCAAACAAATAGGTAAAATGTTTTTTTTTTGTTTTTTTAAAGTCCTGATTAGTTGTGTCACCAAACTTTGCATATCCCCCAACAGATAAGAAAAGTGCAGAGTATAGCAAAAGCCAGTCACCTAATAGTCTACTGAACTCAGATCAGCAACATATGAACCCTCAATTGGTCTCTATGGGCGGCAGCATTTTTCACAATGCTTTTCATGAGCATAAATAAAGTCTATTGAGCTCAGCTATGTTGCAAAGTGAATATTTACACAACACAAGCTGAAACCACTTCTGCTGTCTGTGCTGGAGGGATCCGGATTCCGGTGACTGTGCACAGGACAGGATTCGTGGGAAGCCCAGCTCAGCATGTATATTATTGAGGGCGGATTATATCCTGCTGCTGCTGAATGAACAATCAACAAAGACGTTAGTCTCACATAATCAAATGGCATTTGCAGGACAAATGCAGTTCCTTCTAGCTGGACCGCCCCAAACTATGGGAGAAGTGACGGCTGGTAAACACACCACTCCCCATGCACTGTGCACTGATCAACAGGCTACTTGTTTATCAAGGTCGGATACTAACCAGTTGCCAGAGCCAATGATGCAAATCTTCAGCGCCATGGCGGCACAAGTGTCCTCAGAGGCAGCTCCGCACTGCTGTCACCTTGTCACAGCGGACTTGGGATCCGATTCTTCAGCCAGCGCCAAACTCCTGCCATTTAAACGTGTGCTGACAGTCTTGTGATACTCAGGCCACTCCCCTCGGCTCTGATTGGCGGAGAGCTGACTCCTTGCCTCTCTGCAGTGACTTGGCTGGCAGAGTTGTACCAGGATCTGCAGCTGGCAGCGGATCCAGGAAACTAGACCCGCCTCACACGGTATGAAACGCAGAGACTGACACCATACACGCTGTACCAGCAAGGATCAGCAACAATGGGCACAGTTATAAGAGCATTATTATCACTCACCTGTTCAACTCAGCAACCTGGAGAGAGGATATTGGCCACCTGACCATGATCATTTCATAAACATAGCTTCTAGTTAATGGAGTATAACTAAATTGGGAAACATTTTTGCTTTGAATAGTATGGAATATTCGATTTTCACAGACAGATCGTCATGGGCATTGACCTAACATCAGTACAGGTGTCCGGGTCCCCTCATATGTCATGACTCATGCTGGATTACTAAAATTTATGGCAGCTCTTATTTGGCCACAGATGTACACAGAAGGATCCCCGCATCTTATTTGGCCATTTCATCCAGCCTGCTGCTGTAGGACCAGATTGTTTGACACCCCAGGAGGTGAACTGGCTTGCAGTGTCCAACAGACAGGGCTGGTTCTCTCATGAAGCAAGGTGAAACATTTGCATCAGACACAGAGATTTCAGGGGCAGCATTATTGTACTGTGTTTACACTAACAGCATGTAGTCAGAGTAGGAAGAGAAGGGAGACTCACAGCCAACCAGTGTGCCATTGTGTTGAGCTGCAGCATGTCATGTGAGAACATTAACTGAAGCAGAGCAAATTGTCAGGTGCTGTGCGATCATTCCAAATCGGGTGGGGGGGGGCGCATCCTTACAAGTTTGCCGCAGGCAGCAAAAAGTCTAGAACCGGCCCTGCCAACAGACACTGTGACAGTTCACCGGCCACAGCTAACCTGCTCCAGGCTGTGGGTGTCTGTATTCCGGGACTATGGGAAAATGGCATTCAGAGTCCACCACTGGAGTCTATTTGTGCCCTCGGCGCCTTTGTCGCTGCCTTCCTAATGTAAATGTGCCCCCTGCTAGTGCATTTAATACTTTACCTGTCCGCTGTCTCCCACTGATGTCTGCATTCATCTTCCACATTGCAGGCGCGCTTCTGGCGTTAACCACGGGGGGCGTGTGTGACCTGACACGTGATGCATTCTTTATGGAAGCCCAGCAGAAATGCAGAAGATGAATGGGGACCACGGTGGGAGACAGCAGTCAAGTAAGTTATTAAATGCACTGCCGGAAGGCACATTCACATTAAAGGACAAATCCGAGCAATTCAAAAATAAAAACAATCCACTTACCTGGGGCTTCCACCAGCCCCTGCCAGCCTTTCTGTGCACTCGCTGCAGCTCTGCTACTCGCTGGTGGTCCTGGGTCTCCTCCGGCGCAGGATTCCTACTGCGCCTGCGCGAGTAGCTCTCAGAGTTGCGCTGACGAGGACTGTACAGCGCAGTCGCAGAATTATGTCAGCGCGACCAATGAACTGGGGAGCAGAAGAAGCCGATGCGGAAGCCGACCTGGAGAAGTCGGCTTCTCCACCGGAGGGAACCGCCGGAGCTGCGGTGAGGGCACAGGATAGATGCCAGGAGCTGGAAGAAGCCCCAAGTAAGGGCTGGTGCACACCAAAACCCGCTAGCAGATCCGCAAAACGCTAGCAGATTTTTAAACGCTTTTTTTTATTTTTATGAGGCGTTTTGCTAGCGTTTTGCGGATTGCTGCTGCGGTTTTCAGTATAGTAGATTTCATATATTGTTACAGTAAAGCTGTTACTGAACAGCTTCTGTAACAAAAACGCCTGCAAAACCGCTCTGAAGTGCCGTTTTTCAGAGCGGTTTGCGTTTTTCCTATACTTAACATTGAGGCAGAAACGCATCCGCAATCCAAAAAATGCCTCACCCAGGCATTTTTCGTTTCTGCAAAACGCCTGCCGCTCTGGTGTGCACCACCCCATTGAGATACATTGACCAAGCAGATCCGCAGCCGCAAGCGGATCTGAAAACGCCCAAAAAGCCGCTCGGTGTGCACCAGCCCTAAGTGGATTTTTTATTTTTAAATATCCTCGGACCTTTAAGGGAAACAGTGCCAGGGGTTCCGTCTCTCATCCCGATACACAAGGCCACTTCCCACGATATTTCATGCTGAAAACGATCAGAAATCGGCACTGCGGTGTATGGGCAGCCAACAGATCTCTCTCTGATAAGCTTTGATCAGAGAAAGCTCTGTCTCTTGGTCGATCCGCCCATACATCGCTGAAGGCTCAGCCACACTATAAGCGTTTTTCTGAGTGCTTGTGATTGATTAGTGCTTTCTGAGCGCTTTTTAAAAATCACTCCCATTTACTTTCATTAAAATCGAGATAAAAATCGTGTAAAAATTGCAGCGATTTTTGCGCAATTTTTACCACAATTTAAATGAAAGTGAATGGGAGCTATTTTAAAAAGCGCTAATCAATCACAAAGCACTTATAGTGTAGCTGAGCCCTAAATGTATAGGCACCTTTAGCCATAAACCCTGAACTAGCACGCAGAGCAGATGTTTCTGACAGGTGTGTGATTCAGACACCGCTCATGCCAGAATAATCAGCAAGACTACCAGACGACTAGTATTGTTTAAAAGGAAATACATATGGCAGCTTCCATACTTCACGCCGGTTCATTCTAGGTTAATGTTTTTTGTTTATTAAAGAAACTGCAAAGGCTACAATGGCTATCATTCATAAAGCATTTCCGCATGCGGAAATGCTTAAAACAGCTGACTTTACCGAACACTCAGCAAGTTCGGCATTCATAAAGGCTCTTTCCGCATGAAAAACTGACACTACCGAGCAGAGTGATAAATCACCGCCTTGTGCGGTGGTTATCGGAACAAATGTAACAAAATGGTAATTCATATAGAATTACGCAAGCGGTATGTGGACGGGAAATACCGCTCCCTCTCATGTGGCGATACTAATGTAAAGTGAATGGAGACACAGATCTCCCAGGCAGCTGCAGTAGAGCGGAACACGGAGAAATGTATCAACTCGGCTGCTTCCTGTGTCTCCGCCTGCCTACCGCCAGCCTAGTTTGGAGAATCTCCGCACTGCTACCGCACCTGGATACATTTTTATGAATGCCCACCCAGAAGTCTAAAATACCGGCAGCGGTGTTTTCCCGCATTGATTCTCCTTACCGACAGCTCCTTCATGAATGATACCCAATGTCAAGCTTACAGGACACACCCGAGGAAAAAAAAACAAGTCTACTTACCCAGGGCTTCCTCCAGCCCCTGGCAGTCGATCTGTCTCTCGCCGCAACTCCGGTGTCCCAGGATACCCTCCATTGCAGATGACAATCTCGCTAGGTCTTCTGCGCCTGCTTCCCCCCCCCACAGACCTGTCCTTTAAGTGAACCCGATGTGAAAATAAACTGATGAGATAAACAATTGTACTTTTCCTCCTACTCCCCCCCAAAAAACTTTTTTTTTTAGATATTCCATGGTTTTATTTTATATTTCAACATTTGCAAAGTAGATTGAATGTTTTGTTGTCTCTGCTCAGTGGCATTCTATTAAATGTCCTTACATGAAAATACATGGACTATTAACCTTTTTTTTTTATCTCCTCCTGCTTTCAGAAGCTGTATTCTGCCAAGAAAACTTTAAAGAGAGTCTGAAGCCTCCCAAAACACATGTTTTTACTTTAAATACCTCTTTAAAGAGACTCTGAAGCGAGTCTAAATTCACTTTTTTTAACATGCAGTCATGTTAAGTACTATAACCCCTGCTAAACCACCGCTATCCCGCGGCAAAACGAGGGGTTTATACCCCCCAAATCCCCTCTTCTAACTCCTGGGAGCGCTTCCTGATGAGGCAGAGCTTATGGCTGTAGCTCTGCCTCTTAGCGTGTCAATCCCAGCTGATCGCCGCCTCTCCCTACCCCTCTCAATCTTCCTTCACAGAGAGGGGCGGGGGAGAGGCGGAGATCCGCGCGGCGATTGACGCGCATAGAGGCAGAGCTGCAGCTGAAAGCTGTGCCTCCATGAGCAGCAAAATCCATGACCAAGAAAGATGTGGGTTTTGCAGGGGGGATTTGGGGGGTATAAACCCCTTGTTTTGCCGCGGGATAGCGGCGGTTTAGCAGGGGTTATAGTTCTTAACATGACTGCATGTTAAAAAAGTGATTTTAGACTCGCTTCAGAGTCTCTTTAACATGAATGCCCAAGCTGAAACGCTGCATCCCCACGTCTGAAAACTCAATCACCCCAAACTCCCTGGGGCTAAATGCGGGGCTCCTTCCGTGTAAAGGCAGAGCTTTGAGCAGTAGCTCTGCCTCTACTCGCGTCAATCTATGCAGATCTCGACCTCTCCCCGCCTCTCTCAGTATTCCTTCACTGATAGGGGCAGGGAGAGGCGGCGTTCAGTGCAGATTGAAACGAATGGAGGCAGAGCTACAGTCCAAAGCTCTGCCTCCCCTGGGCAGCAAAACCCACGACCTGGAAAGTCGTGGATTTTTGCCCCGGGAGTTTGTGGTGATTAATTGAGTTTTCAGCCGATGTAATGCAGCATTTCAGCTGGGGAATTCATGTTAAAGAGGTATTTAACCACTTAAGGACTGCAGTCATAAAACCCCTAAAGGACCAGAGCCTTTTTTTCCATTCAGACCACTGCAGCTTTAACGGTTTATTGCTCGGTCATACAACCTACCATCTAAATGAATTTTACCTCCTTTTCTTGTCACTAATACAGCTTTCTTTTGCTGCTATTTGATTGCTGCTGCGATTTTTACTTTTTATTATATTCATCAAAAAAGACATGAATTTTGTAAAAAAAAATTACTTTTTTTACTTTCTGTGTTGACATTTTTCAAATAAAGTAAAATTTCCTATACATTTGAGTGCGAAAGTTATTCTGCTACATGTCTTTGATTAAAAAAAAACATTCAGTGTATATTTATTGGTTTGGGTAAAAGTTATAGCGTTTACAAACTATGGTGCAAAAAGTGAATTTTCCCATTTTGAAGCATCTCCGACTTTTCTGAGCACCTGTCATGTTTCATGAGGTGCTAAAATTACAGGATAGTATAAATACCCCCCAAATGACCCCATTTTGGAAAGAAGACATCCCAAAGTATTCACTGAGAGGCATGGTGTGTTCATAGAAGATTTTATTTTTTGTCACAAGTTAGCGGAAAATGACACTTTGTGACAAAAAAAAGGAAAAAAAAAGTTTCCATTTCTTCTAACTTGCGACAAAAAAAAAAAAAATGAAATCTGCCACGGACTCACTATGCTCCTCTCTGAATACCTTGAAGTGTCTACTTTCCAAAATGGGGTCATTTGTGGGGTGTGTTTACTGTCCTGGCATTTTGGGGGGTGCTAAATTGTAAGCACCCCTGTAAAGCCTAAAGGTGCTCATTGGACTTAGGGCCCCTTAGCGCAGTTAGGCTGCAAAAAAGTGCCACACATGTGGTATTGCCGTACTCAGGAGAAGTAGTATAATGTGTTTTGGGGTGTATTTTTACACATACCCATGCTGGGTGGGAGAAATATCTCTGTAAATGACGATTTTTTGATTTTTTTTTTACACACAATTGTCCATTTACAGAGATCTTTCTCCCACTCAGCATGGGTACGTGTAAAAATACACCCCAAAACACATTATACTACTTCTCCTGAGTACGGCGATACCACATGTGTGGCACTTTTTTACACCCTAACTGTGCTAAGGGGCCCAAAGTCCAATGAGTACCTTTAGGATTTCACAGGTCATTTTTGTTTCAAGACTACTCCTCACGGTTTAGGGCCCCTAAAATGCCAGGGTAGTATAGGAACCCCACAAATGACCCCATTTTAGAAAGAAGACACCCCAAGGTATTCCGTTAGGAGTATGGTGAGTTCATAGAAGATTTTATTTTTTGTCACAAGTAAGCGGAAATTGATTTTAATAGCTTTTTTTCACAAAGTGTCATTTTCCGCTAACTTGTGACAAAAAATAAAATCTTCTATGAACTCACCATACTCCTAACGGAATACCTTTGGGTGTCTTCTTTCTAAAATGGGGTCATTTGTGGGGTTCCTATACTGCCCTGGCATTTTAGGGGCCCTAAACCGTGAGGAGTAGTCTTGAAACCAAATGTCACAAAATGACCTGTGAAATCCTAAAGGTACTCATTGGACTTTGGGCCCCTTAGCGCAGTTAGGGTGCAAAAAAGTGCCACACATGTGGTACCACTGTACTCAGGAGAAGTAGTATAATGTGTTTTGTGGTGTATTTTTACACATACCCATGCTGGGTGGGAGAAATATCTCTGTAAATGACAATTTTTTGGTTTTTTTTTACACACAATTGTCCATTTACAGAGAGATTTCTCCCACCCAGCATGGGTATGTGTAAAAATACACCCCAAAACACATTATACTACTTCTTCTGAGTACGGGGATACCACATGTGACACTTTTTTGCAACCTAGGTGCGCTAAGGGGCCTAATGTCCTATTCACAGGTCATTTTGAGGCATTTGGATTCTAGACTACTCCTCACGGTTTAGGGCCCCTAAAATGCCAGGGCAGTATAGGAATCCCACAAGTGACCCCATTTTAGAAAGAAGACACCCCAAGGTATTCTGTTAGGAGTATGGTGAGTTCATAGAAGATTTTTTTTTTGTCACAAGTTAGCGGAAATTGACACTTTGTGAAAAAAAAAACAATACAAATCAATTTCCGCTAACTTGTGACAAAAAATAAAATCTTCTATGAACTCGTCATACACCTACACAGTTTTTAAAAGTTTGTTTATAAACAAATAAAATAGCCACCAAAACTGGAAGTAGGTTGATGTACAGTATGTCCACATAGAAAATACATCCATACACAAGCAGGCTGTATACAGCCTTCCTTTTGAATCTCAAGAGATCATTTGTGTGTTTACCTTCTTCCCCCTGCAACTCTCATCCACTGAAGAGTGACATGCTGATTGTTTCTTCCTGCAGACAGCTCCGTGTCTGTAATTCTTCAGTATGTGACAGCCCAGCTCCTTTCACAGCCTAACAGAGGACGATTTATCCAGCTTGTAAAAGGCAGCTCTCTTCTCTCACTGACAAGAGAGCAGAGAGGCTGCCTAAAGTAAATAACACGCACAGGAGTGTGCATGGAGGGGCCTGGAGAGGGGCGTGCATAACATATCAACAACACTGAAGAGTTGGCAACCTTCCAGACACAGGGCGACAAATCCGACAAGGGAAAGATAAGTTGATTTATTACAGAGACGGTGGTAGTAGAAAGTGCTGCAGTAAGCCAGAGCACATTAGAATAGGTTTAGGAACTTGTAGGATAGTAGAAAAAAGGATGACATTTTTGTTACAGATCACAGCAGGATGTTGTGTTGTAATGTGATGTTAAAGTCACAATGCAACATTACAATGCAACAAAAATGTGGTAACACACATTAACACTCCATTATGTCGCACTGAGTAGGTACAGTAAGCATACATTCAATGAAAAGTATGCTTTCCTGTCCCTGATAATGTGTGCATTTAGAGGTAACGCACTGCAGCAGTGCATTACCATAACGCTACACGTTACAATGCATCGCTAACACACTGTGAACATTGCCTTGACTTCTTTTTGCAGTGGATAAGCTGCTTTATAAGAATTTATAATGCAGCTCCGCAAAGTCCTACTGTTAACCAAGCATGGGCACCTGCAGAAAATTTTCCAGGTGGGCGGGAGGGGGGCAATGCCAAAAAATGGGCATGGTTATGGACCAGAATGTGGGTGTGGTCACAGGTGGAGCCAAATTTACATGAGCTTAGCAATGGTGGGACATTAGACTAGACTGTGGTAGGGATTAGATTGTGAGCGCCTCCGAAACAGGTGTTGGTGACATGTGCCCCCCAGTTTAGGTAGTGACAGGGACCCCCCAAGTTTAGTGACAGGGACCCCCTTAGTTTAGGTGGTGACAGGTACCCCCAGTTTTAGGTAGTGACAGGGACCCCCACCCCAGACCTCAGATCAGTGCCGCCCGCCTGCTGTGTCCCGACCCCAGGCAGCGTCATTGAGACCTTCCAATCAGCCGGCGACCAGTAAGAAGCGGGTGCATGGTACTCTGTGGACACCACACTGCATATGCGGAAGTGACATATGACGTCACTTCCGCATATCAGTGCGTTGTGTGTGAGGTACTAGCGCCCGAGCCATGCCTGCACCCCTGAAGATAGGCATCTGCTCTGCCGGGCAGCCACTGGTTTGTTTTGCCAGGGGGAAGCGACGGCTGTTGGCTGGAGGGCCGTCTCTCCACCCCCCCCCCCCCCCTGGCATATGCAGTGTGGTGTCCACAGGGAGTACCATGTACCCGCTTCTTATTGGTCGCCGGCTGATTGGAAGGTCTGAATGATGCTGCCTGGGGACGGGACACAGCAGGCGGGCGGCACTGATCTGAGGTCTGGGGTGGGGGTCCCTGTCACTACCTAAAACTGGGGGGCACCTGTCACCACCTAAGCTAAGGGGTCCCCGCGGCTGACCCCTCTAGCCCTATGCTGCGGACACCCATGTCTGTATATTAGAAATAAATTCATCAGCAGACTTTTAAGAAATTATCTATTGTTTTATCAGTTGTTGAGAGATCGCCCATGCTAGTAAATCTTGATTGGTCCTGCACTTGTCATGCAGTGCACATGTGATAACAACGGACTGATCATTCAAGAGAACCATGGGTAGAGCTCTGAACAAAAGATCAGTCGGAAGTGCCATGGTACATATGTACATAGTATTTTGTCAAAGTCCAGAAATAAGTCAGATTGGTCAGTTACCTAGAAGGATCTGTCTGTGTGCACTAAGCCTTAAAGTGTACCCCGGGTGACATGATGAGATAAGCATGTGTATGTACAGTGGCAAGTATATAAATGACTAGGTTGTGTTTTTTTTCCTGCCTGAAAGGGTTAACCTTCAGGCCAGAAACCCACCAGGAGTGATTTCTAATCGCTAGTGATTTGAAAAAAACTCTAGCTAATGCAATGCTATGGGGGATTTTTATAAAATCACATCGCTCAAGTGGGATCACACCCATAGCATTACATTAGCAAGAGTTTTCAAAGCGCGAAGCGCTCAGAAAATCGCTCCTAGTGGGTTTCTGGCCTCAGGCATGCAAGTGACAGTTTCTGTCTTGTTGTACCCTTGTCAGCATAACCCTCACTAATAAGTAATTACAGCTATAAAACATTTTCCTGCAGAGAACAACTTCTGAGTACTGGGGATACATAAAAAAGGTCAATAGTTCATACATTTGAGCTCTTGGACACTTTCTAGACTGCCATTGAGCAGAGGCAATAAACATTAAATCTAGTTTGTAAATATTTAAACATCAAATAAAACCATGGAATATCTAATGAAAAGTCATTTTTAGAAGTAGGAGGATAAATTCCCATCAATTTGTTTTCATCTCAGGTTCACTTTAAAGAGAGTCTGAAGCGAGAATAAATCTCGCTTCAGACCTCATAGTTAGCAGGGGCACGTGTGCCCCTGCTAAACCGCCACTATCCCGCGGCTTAACATCCCTGATCCCCCAAATCCCCTCGTTTCAGCGGGGGAGCACTTCCTGGTTGGGGCAGGGCTAACCGCCGCAGCCCTGCCCCACGCGCGTCTGTCAGCGCGTATCTCCGCCTCTCCCCCGCCCCTCTCAGTCTTCCTTCACTGAGAGGGGCGGGGAGAGGCGGCGATGCGCCGCTGATAGACGCGACTGGAGGCAGGGCTGCAGCCGTTAGCCCTGCCTCCAGGAGCGACCAAGTCTGCGACCAAGTGTCGCAGTGGGGGGTTTGGGGGTGAAGGGACCCCCGTTTAGCGGCGCTATAGCGGCGGTTTAGCAGGGGCACACGTGCCCCTGCTAACTATGGGCTCTGAAGCGAGATTTATTCTCGCTTCAGAGTCTCTTTAAGCTGCATTCACATTTGAATCATCTATCACCCAAAATGATGATTAGGGATTGGTTGGCCAATACTTTTGTTTATTGAGTGTTGTACAGACATACCCCTAGCCCAGCAGCATGTTGGAGAGAGGAGGATGCACAATGAACACTGTGTTGAATAAAAGGAATCAGGTGAGAGTAACCTGCAGATACCTGTGCAACCTTTAGCTCTGCAACCAAGACAATCAGGAACAATTGTTTTAGCCTAGGAAAATGTAAAGCTGGACAAAGCTTTAGGCTATCTACACACCAGGACGTTGCGTTTAGGGGACGTTATAGGGCACATAACGTGCCCCTAACGCAAAGCCTGGTGGTGTTGGAGCAGGACGCTACCAAGAGCCGCGTTACAAGCAGCTCTTGGTGCGCCTGCTCTGTCGGAGGCGCTGCGGAGACCACGTGAGCGGAGCTCTCCGCATCACGTGGTCCCGCCAGCCAATCAGCAGCTGCTCCAAAGAGTAAACACTGCAAGTGCAGTGAAAGCCAAGTAGCCATGTGCCTGGCTACGTAGCGGCTTCTCCCCGCCCCTAAAATAAAAAAAAAACACCCGTACTGAGCATGTGCAAACAGTCTAACGCGGCTTAGCCACGTATAAAGTACTGCATGCAGTACGTTGTCTTGACGTGAAGCGTTACTGTGTAACGCAACGTGGCCACTGTGAACAGCCCATTGATTTTTCATTGCTGTGCGGTGGGGGTGCGTTACAGGCTGCTCTAACGTGCGCCTGTAACGTCCCACTGTGAAAGCAGCCTAAGTCTGGGAGACAAATATATTTATTGATTATAGAGTCACGGAGGAACCATAGACTCTGCCTAGGAAAACTTGTTGCTCTTTCTTATTTTTGTTAGCATAGCAAGAACTCTTGAAATGTCCTGCCATGTCATGAGTCCGACAATCACTAATGTATGTAGATACACGAGAAAGATTAATGAAAGATCACAGACCAATTTTACCCTCTTCCATGTAGTATGAGAGCCATACCTACACAGTCTATTCTATTGAGCTGAACTCCCCATCAGATAAAAATCTTTGCAAGATGCTGCACACAAAGATGCTGCACACATTCAAAAGATCAGTATCTGCAAAAGATCCGTTCCTGCAAAATACACTCTGAGGCCTAGTGCACACCGGAGCGTTTCCGCTGCGGTTTGCGATCTGCTTCCGGGTGCGGATCCGCTAGGGTAATGTATTTCAATAGGCTGGTGCACACCAGAGCGGGAGGCATTTTGCAGAAACGCATACTCCCGGGCTGCTGCAGATTTTGGATTGCGGATGCGTTTCTGCCTCAATGTTAAGTATAGGGAAACCGCAAACCGCTCTGAAAAACGGCACTTCAGAGCGGTTTGCCAGGCGGTTTTTGTTACAGTAGCTGTTCAGTAACAGCTTTACTGTAACAATACATGAAATCTACTACACCAAAACCGCTACACAAAACCGCAAAATGCTAGCTGAAACGCTGCAGAAAAATAAGAAAAAGCGTTTCAAAATCTGCTAGCATTTTGCAGATCTGCTAGTGGTTTTTGGTGTGCACCGGGCCATAGGGCTGGTGCACACAGAGCGGCTTTTTGGCCGTTTTTGCAGTCGCTTGCGGCTGCGGATACGCTAAAGTAATGTATTTCAATGGGGGTGTGCACACCAGAGCGGGAGGCGTTTTGCAGAAACGAGTCCTCCCGGGGTGAGGCATTTTTTGGATTGTGGAGGCGTTTCTGCCTCCAATGTTAAGTATAGGAAAAACGCAAACCGCTCTGAAAAACGGCAGATCAGAGCGGTTTGCCAGGCGGTTTTGATACAGAAGCTGTCCAGTAACAGCTTTACTGTAACAATATGTGAAATATGCTACACTGAAATCCGCAGCAGCAATCCGCAAAACGCTACATAAAAATAAAAAAAAGCGTTTAAAAATCTGCTAGCATTTTGCAGATCTGCTAGCGGGTTTTGGTGTGCCCCAGGCCATAGTCTATGATATCTGCAGATCTCATACACACCTTGTTTTATGCTAGGTACACGCCATACAATTTTCTGTTAGATTTACCTACAACATGGAAAAAACCTATCTGGCAGGTAAATCTAACAGAAAATCTAACAGAAAATTGTATGGTGTGTACCTAGCATAACAGACATTCATCTGCAGATCCGAGTGGGCGGAGTCCAGACTGCAGGAAGCGAGGCTAGTATGATGGGAAGCTGATGTAGGCAGCTATGGGGTGAATTGATGAAGGATGGGGGAGAAACAGTCACTGTGCAGAAGGTACAGAGGAAAATACATTTGTAGATTTGGGCTCATGGTTAACTATAGCCCTAGATTTCGTTTTCATTGCAACTTTTCATTGTACAGTAAATGTAAAAGTGCCCCTCTTTAACAATTTTCACCCGTAAAACCCGGAACTGTAGTGGACAGAAGGGCTGCGATGGTGACCACTACCGCTAGCCTATGTCTGTTCATTTGTATTTATTCTATAAATATAGGTGACGTTCATCTTTATTCTTTCTGCTTATGAAGTTTTATTGCATTTACTTATTTACTTATGGAGCGGTAATCCACCACCACACATCCCCACTATTAACAGCTGTATGAGGCACTCAGACAGAAAATGAGAAATATTACTGGTCCTGCAACTTAGCAAAGCTGTAAAGAGCTGTGCTGAAAATATTGATCTGCTGCCATCTATAGGTCAATTTTCTGTGCTACATTGCAAGGGGGATTGCCATTTCCAAGATAACCATGGTGCCATTGCAATGCGAAAATTATATTGAAACATGGTCAGTAGAAAAGGGCCCTGACATCATTTCCCCAGTCTGTGACACTAAAGCTGGAAATACACTGGCCAATGTGGCCACCAGACAGGTCCCTCTCTCATCAGATAATGATCTGTGAGGGATCTATATAACTGATATATATATGAGTTTAAACATCTGTGTGCACTGTCTCTCCACTTATGTGCCCTAGGCCATACATAGTAGTTAGCGAATCCTCTCTCTGCCAATGCGTCTTCACTACACCGCTCCTTCCCGTTTCTTTTCTTCCTGGGGCCGGTGTCATGTGATAAACACTAGAGGGCAAATACTACAGGCTCCATGGCAGGTATCTTTAATGACCACTGGAGGCCTTTACTGACCTCTAGTGTTTGTGACATGCACAAGCCTCCAGGAGCGAAGAGCCAGGAAAGAGAGCCCAAAAGAGGAGAGAAGACATGCTGGCGGACACATGAGAGTAAGATCTGCTGCTGCGTCAGTCATCGCAAACACCGCTAACATTGCACTTCCAACCCAACTCCGATCAAGCAAAATCCTCCATTTGGCACAACCGACTGAATCAATTTTGGCTGAAAATCAACAAAAATAAATAAATAAATAGAAAAGATTGCTGTGTCGATTTCTAGCAGATTCAATCAAATGATCAAATAGGCAATCGATGCAAAAAAAAAATCAAAAAAAAAATCACAGTGTATGGTTACCTTTACATGGATAATATACATTTTGTGTCATTTAATAATAAAGATGTATTTTCCGCTCACTAGGCCTTTGTCATATTACCTCTATAATGTGTTATCTACAGTAATTAAGCCATTATATACAGAGATCTCTTGTTCCACAGAACATGCAGGATCCCGATACCCAGCTCCTCTTGTGAGCTCCTCTGAGGGGCAGTTAAGTGACAAGACAATTCATTCTGTACAGCTCTGCAGAAGATGTTGGCGCTATATAAATACTAAATAATAATACCCATGTCATATCCTCTTGTGCACAATCAGATCTGGATTAACAAAAATTGTCTCTAGTTACATTACATTTCTTCTGATGGTGAACAGTCCCTATCATGGTTTGAACATTCATGTGATTGATAAGTCAATTACTGCTGCATTACTTAAAAACCTATTATCACTCTCTGGAGAGTATTGATCGTGACTACTATAACTGGGACTAAATATAGGCTCTTGCCTGCAATGTATAACTGCGAAAAACACACACACATACATACATACATACCAAATTTTCTTAGTGGACTGTGTCAGTAAGGTGGTCCTTTTCATGGTTTAAGTTACTTAATGTTTACGTGGCCCTCCCTTTGCATCTAATAGTTCATAAAAGGTGGTATTTTGATGATATTTTAAGGCACAGCATCACCTTGCCCAGTGATAATTGGTTTCTAAGAAATGTGAGGCTATCATTTAAAGAGACACTGTAACATCAAAAAGTTCCCCCGGGGGGTACTCACTTTGGGAGGGGGAAGCCTCAGGGTCCCAATGAGGCTTCCCACGCCGTCCTCTGTCTCTCAGGGGTCTTGCTGCAGCCCTCCGACCAGCGGCCCGACAGATCCGACAGCTTGTTCAATATTTACCTTTCCAGGCTCCAGCGGGGGCGCTGTTGTGGCTTTCGGCTCCGAAGTAGACGGAAATACCTGATCTCAGTCGGGTCCGCTCTACTGCGCAGGCGCCGGAGACTTGCGCCTGCGCAGTAGAGCAGACCCGACGGCCATTGGGTATTTCCGCCTATTTCGGAGCCGAGAGCCGCAACAGCGCCTGCGCAGGAGCCGGGAAGGTAAATATTTACATCGCCACTGTTCGGAGGGCTGCAGCGAGACCCCGAGGGATGGAGGACGGCGTGGGAAACCTCATTGAACCCTGAGGCTTCTCCCCTCCTGAGGTGAGTACCCCCCAGGGGAACTTTTTGATGTTACAGGTTTTCTTAAAGGTGGCCAGACACGATACAATAAAATGATATGATTTTACAGCAATTCGATAAAAATGATCGGATCTCCCGAAAAAAAATCGAAAGCTTTTTTTTCATTCGACTAAAAAATCCGATCGGATTTCCCGTTCTCTTCGATTTTTATCCATCTGGAATGCCAGATATTTTTCTTCAATCTTTCTAAAGATTGTATGGTGTGTGTTAGATTGTCAGTTTATTAATATACACACCCTAGCAATTTTCTCAGAGTTTCCAATCATTTTTATCATAATTGGGAAAAGACTGAACATACGTGTGTGGTACATTGGTCAGATTTTTGAAATGTTACAATCAGTCAGAAAAATTGATTGCATTTCTTAAATTGAAAAGATATTTAAAAAATTGTATGGTGTGTGTGGCCACCTTTAGGCCCATTCTACATTTCATGCATTCTGTCCTGAAAGGTCGCATGTGCAGTGCGACCTTTCAGGACAGAATGCAGTGCGACCTTACAGCGAGGCATACTATCCAATGAAAGTATGCCTAGCTTCCGGGTGAAACAGTCATGACGCAAAATTATTCTTACGTTATCACAACAGGACCTGGTGCACCATGTTCAATGTGATAGCCCCATAGGACTACTTCTGCGGTGGGATGCAAAGTTTTTATGTGACGAGAAGGACCATGGTAAGTGTAAAAGGGCCCTAAACCGGGTTCTCAAACTGGGTAACACGACACCCTGGTGCGCCTCGGGCACCTCCCCAGGAGTGCTTCGGCATGCATCCCCCATCCTTTGTGCATTGCCATCAGTAATGCACCCGCACATTGATATACAATGCATTACATTACCAGCCAGTTAATCTTTAGCACCAGCAGCCATGGTTGAAGTTGGACATCCATAGGAATCAGGGTGGAGCAACGCATCAGTGCACCTTGGCCTGGATAAGTAAGGAAATGTTTGTCCAGCTAATGGGGGTCACTTACAATCTAGAATGGTTTCCGAGGTGATGCTGCATAATTAAAGGGGGTGTAACTAACTATTGTGCCCATGTGGGGAAATGTCTATATACTCAACAAGATTGACTATTTATCCTTACGTTTATTCATGGGAGTTACTGAATATTTGGAGAGGGTAATGCTGCTTAACATGGAGGTCACTGCCTACTTAGAGGGAGATGCTGTATCACTAGCTACTGGGGGAGGGGGTTCAGCCTAATAAGGGTCATAACAGCATTTCGGTAGTTGTGTTTGCTGAGGGGTACTTTGAAAAAATGTAAAAACCATCAAGGGCGCCCTCACCCAAGAAAGTTTGTGAACCACTGCCCTAAAGTATATTGGTAATGAGAGAGTGAGATGGTAGCTGAAATTTTAGACGTCTTGAAGTGCTAGCTGCCTCACCGTAGTGCTGTCCTCTCATTCACATTAACATTTGTGGTAACTCTTTTTTTGGTCTTAAAATTACCTCCAGTGATAATTACCAAATTTTTTAAGTATTCACTAAAAATTTACCGAGTGTGATAAATGTTTGATAAAAGTGTAGTAAAATGGGTGATAAACAATTGATAATCGTTCGGTAATGTTGAGGTAAATATGTTGAGTGTTCAATAACTTTGCTGTAATTGGTCGGTAATATGTGCAGAAATAAACTTTTTTGACCACTGTAGGGCAGCCCATATGCTTGCCACCCATTACACAGAGACGACCCAGGAAAGCCTGTCACATTTAAAGGATACCTGAAGTGACATGAGGAGATAGACATGTGTATGTACAGTGCCAAGTACACTAATAACTATGCTGTGTTCCATTTTTTCTTTCTCTGCCTGAAAGAGTTAAATATCAGAATCAGAATTCGTTTATTTCGCCAAGCACGGTTGGGCCGTGCCCGGAATTGGATTTGACACATTGAAGGCACAAAAAGAGTTATACAACAGAAAAGAGTAGTACACAGAGCAAGGGTAATACAACAGGACATGAGAATACACAGTGACGCTTTATACACATTATCGTTTGACGTAGAGCATTTCGGGACTAGCAGGGACAGCAGTGTGTGACAGCAGGAGACTCTAGGAGACTCTAGCATGACCTAAGCAAGGCAGATAACAACACAGCCGCAGTCAAGGTCAGATGTTAGACTGAAGACGGCTACAGGGGGGGTCAGTGGAACGGGCAGAGTTCAAGAGTCTGATAGCAGTGGGGAAAAAAGTGTTCATACGCCTAGTGGTTTTAGCAGGGATGGACCGGAACCTCCGACCTAGGTTGAGTCGCCTGAAAAGAGCGTAGCCAGGGTGCGAGTGGTCACCCACAATTTTCATTGCTCTGTTGTGCAGTCTGGTGTTGTAGATGTGATCAAGAGGGGGAAGAGGTTTCCCAATGATCCTCTCCGCTGAGCTGATGACCCTCTGAAGTTTGTATCTGTCACTGGTGGTGCAGCCAGCGAACCAGACCAGGATAGATGAGCAGAGGACTGACTCGATCGTCGCAGAGTAGAAGGACCTCAGAAGTTCTTGGGCCATACCAAACTTCTTTAGTTGGCGAAGGAAGAAGAGTCTTTGCTGAGCCTTCTTCTGAGTTGCGGTGGTATTTGCCCTCCAGGTCAGATCGTGAGAGATGGTTGTACCCAGAAGGCGGACGCTGGGAACCCTAGCGACTTCGGTACCCTCGATGTACATAGGGGGGGATTACTGGCAAACTTCCTGAAATCAATGACCATCTCCACGGTTTTGGCTGTGTTGAGAACCAGCCTATTCTCTCTACACCAATTGCAGACTCTGTCAACCTCCTGGCGGTAGGCCTGCTCATCATTCTCACTGACAAGGCCAACAATTGTGGTATCGTCCGCAAATTTGATGATTTTGACAGAGTCCGCAGTGGATTTGCAGTTATTCGTGTATAGGGAGAACAGGAATGGTGACAAGACGCAGCCCTGAGGGGCTCCAGTGTTGGTCACTCTCGGTCTGGAGGATATGTCGCCCAGCTTCACACATCGGGTATGTAAGTGGCTGACAGGAAGTGACTATAGTGTGACCCTCACTGATAAGAAATGCCAACTATAAAACACTTTCCTAGCAGAAAATGGCTTCTGAGAGCAGGAAAGAGATAAAAAGGGTCAATATTTCATAGATTTTAGCTCTGACATACTTCAATGAATGTGTCATTGAGCAAAAACAATAAACAGTTCAAACTTAAAATGTAGATTTAAACATAAAATAAAACTGTGGAATATCTTAAAAAGTCAGTTTTAGAAGGAAGATAGATGCAATTGTTTATTTCATTAGTTTATTTTCGCTTCAGGTGTCCTTTAAGTGGGACCTCAACTCTTGCGCAGGACAGAAGGAAAATATATAGAAATGCACCCTGTATGTATATAATTTAGCCTGTCTAATTCCCCCTCATATATGAATAATCACAACTGTAATTTGAACTCTCAGCTGTGCCAGCAGGCTGCCTCAGCAGAGCAGCTAATTTGTAAACACAGGATGTGACCCCTATGTCTGCCTCCATGAAAGCAGGAAGTACACACACTGTAGATTTTTTTGCTGGATTTGTATCAGCTGTAACAAAAATGTTTTTCTTTAAAGGTTATTATGCTGTTGCTTATCTTTTAGAGCAGAGAGGAATTTCCTCCTCGGCATCTATAAAATCATCTAAAAGACTGTACGAGTTCTGAAAGTGCGCCTTGAGGTTAGACACACTTCTCTTCTCCGCCTCCTATGTACAATGGACTAACTCAAGCAACCAAAGCTCAAAAGGCTCCATCCTAAAGGCCAACACCAGAGAAGTGAAAATTATCACCTACTATTTGTAGGTGATAAAATAAATCCTTAATTAACACCAACTAGCCGCACACTGATTCAATTGAGAATCTCAAATCGGAGATAAATTTTGAGGTAATTACTGCACTTTTACCACAAGAGGTAATATAGGGAGAAAAAAACATTGTGAATTTCAAAAAGGGGATATTTTGGTCTGTATTTATTGCTACCTAAATTACCTCATGCGGTAACTCATTGTTAATAGAGCCCATTGTGATTTTTTTTAAAGTGCTGGCGATTTTAGAAATCGCCTTAAAAGAGTTTGTGCAATGATTTCCTATGATAGTGTTCACATATAAGCATTTCAATTTTCAACAAATCGCAAAGGCGCTACATGTACCATTTTCTGAGTGCGTTTGCTATAGGAAAACGCAAAACGCTTTATTATTTTTGTATTTATATATTGCACCAACATCTTCCACAGCGCTGTACAGAGTATATAGTCTTGTCACTAACTGTCCCTCAGAAGAGCTCACAATTTAGTCCCTACAATAGTCATATGTCTATGTATGTATCGTGTAGTATATGTATCGTAGTCTAGGGCCAATTTTAGGGGGAAGCCAATCAACTTATCTGTATGTTTTTTGGGGGGATGTGGGAGGAAACTGGAGTACCCGGATAAAACCCACACAGACACGGGAAGAACATACAAACTCCTTGCATGTTGACCTGGCTGGGATTTAAACCGGAGACCCAGCATTGCAAGGCAAGAGTGCTAACCACTGCACCACCGTGCTGCCTGCTTGAAAAATCGTTTTGTTTAGCAATTTCCCAAGTGCTTTTAAGAATAAATACATTCTGTTTATTATTTTCTGGGTCAAAGAGTTCACTTCCTGACTGACGTCAGGAAGTGAAAATCTCAATAGCTCAGCAAAAGCTCTTACAAAAGTGCTTTTCTAATCTCAAAGCACAGGGAAAAAGAGTTTTGCAAAAAGCACAATAATTCTCTCAGGGCTGGTGCACACTGAGCGGCTTTTTCGTTGTTTCTGCAGCCGCTTGCGGCTGCGGATACGCTTGGTCAATGTATCTCAATGGGGTGGTTCACACCAGAGCGGGAGCCGTTTTGCAGAAACGCATACTCCCGGGGTGAGGCATTTTTTGGATTTTGGATGCGTTTCTGCCTTAATGTTAAGTATAGGAAAACCGCAAACCGCTCTGAAAAACGGCAGTTCAGAGCGGTTTTTCAGGCGTTTTTGTTACAGTAGCTATTCAGTAACAGCTTTACTGTAACAATATCTGAAATCTACTACACCAAAAACGCTTCACAAAACCACAAAATGCTAGCTGAAACGCTACAGAAAAATAAGAAAAAGCGTTTCAAAATCTGCTAGCATTTTGCGGATCTGCTAGCGGGTTTTGGTGTGCACCAGGCCTTAGATTAGATCGTTTTCAGGAAAATTGAACTCCAGTCCTCAAAATTTTTTGGGCACAGCTCAGATAAATTAAAGGGATTGAAGGCTGGTGCACACCAAGTGTTTTTGGTAGCGTTTTTAAAACCGTCTGAAAACGCTTGGCTAATGTATCTCTATGGGATGGTGCACATCAGCGGTCTGAGGTTTTTAGCAAACCACAAACGTGGCTCCTGCAGCATTTTTGCGATTTGCAGATGCGTTTCTGCCTCAATGTAAGATATAGGAAAGTGGAAAACTGCTCTGAAAACGCTAGATCAGAGCTGTTTTCCAGGCGTTTTTGTTACAGAAGCTGTTCAGTAAGGGCTCTTTCACATCAGAGCTTGCGTTGGAGAACGCTCAAAGCATACGTTTTGTTGTATGCCTTTTACTGCGTTTTGATATGCGTTGCACTGCAGTGAGTGTGCGTTTTTAATCCGTTTTCAATGCGTTACTGCACATAGAAAAACGCAGGTAATTTTTTTTTCTTTTAGTTGTCAACTTTCTACATTGTTCCTCTGTTGCATTCTGGGACTGATTGCCTGCGTTAACGGATTAAAACCGCGCATAGTGTGCGTTTTACATTGACTAACATTGTAACGCATAAAGCTAGCGTTGGCCAAAAAACTGCGCCTGGGTGCAGTGGAACGCAACGCACAAAAAGGCTGCGTTATATGTGAAAGCTAAAATGAAAGTCTATGGACTTTCATTTCACCTTGGGTAACGCAAACTTTATCCTTTGCGTTGAAACACAGAAAATCTGCCCTAATGTGAAAGAGCCCTAACAGCTTTACTGTAACAATATGAAATCTGCTACACAAAAACACTCCAAAAAACACTAGGCATGTTTAGAAAACCTCTAAACATGCCTAGAATTGCTCTGAAAATCTGCTTCAAAAACCTCTAGCGTTTTCTGCTATAGGTTTTTGGTGTGCACTGGGTCTGAATGAGAAAAGGTGTGGTTCATCTGAGTAGAACATATTTCTCCATTTCTCAGTCCATCCCAAACACTGGCATGGATCTGGCCCTCGAGGATTGGAGTTGGTCACCTGCTAAATACTGACTCATCTAAGTTATGCAGATTCTGAGGTTACTTACACAAAACCAGAGTCTGAACTGAATCTACCTAACCACAACCCCTGTATAATCTGTATGTCAGGGCCCTTTTCCACTGCAAAACGCAAGCATTTACATTTTTGACCTATTTTGATGTGCGTTTGCATTTTTCTGATTGGCAAGTGTCTTGATTTTTGAAAATAGAAATGCGTTTTGCATTGATTTAACCACTAGTATCTATGTGTTTTTCATGCGTTCCTATACTTTACATTGAAATGCAAAACGCATCATAATCGCACAGACATGTGTTAGAGTTTTTTGCAAAAAAAAACGGGACACAGCAGTGGGAAAGGCCACCCAAGATTCTTATTTTAAACAGGCTGCACTTAAGAAGCAGCCCTTTGATCCTCTGTAGCTTGGTACACATTTTTAATTAGGATTGTCTAATAACTGACCAATTTTACTACCTCCATGTACATAAATACTATAAGCAAACCCTCATACTACATGGAGGTGGTAAAATTGGTCAGTGATTGGCCAATCATAATTGTGTGTGTACCAAGCTTTATACTTTTAGCTATAGACCCTGAACAATCAGGCAGATCAGAGGTTTCTTTCAAAAACCTGACAAGATTAGCTGCATGCTTATTTCAGGTGTGTGATTCACTCACTACTGATGCATGAAAGATCAGCAGGATGCCAGGCAACTGGTAATTCTTTTTAAAATGGAAATACATTTGGCAGCATCCATATTTCTCTCACTTCAGGTGTCCTTTAAGCTCTGTACACATGCTCAACTGAAGTCGCTTAAAAAGAACTAGCAGCGAATGGACGGCCAAGAATTTAAAAAGTGTTCCGACGATTGTTAGAGACAGTGACTATTGTCCATGTAGACCATACATGTCAAACTCCGGGCCCGCAGGCCAAATCTGGCCCTCAGCCATTACATTTGGCCCCAAGTGGTTTCCCCACTTAGCATTATGTTTGGCCCACTCTAGGTCACCAGGGAAGCCCTAGATCACCAGGGAAGTCATATGGGGAGGTAGGGGGAAAGCACTAAACACTAAGGAATTGTATAGGGGAGGGTGGGCGCCTCTATTCACCAAAGAACTGTATAGAGAACCACTATACACCAGGGAACTGTATAGGTAAGGAAGAGGACCACTAGACACGGGGGAACTGTATAGGGATTGGAGTGGAGCCATTACACACCGGAGAACTTTATAAAGGAGGAAGGTGGCCAGTAGACATTGAGGATGGCCCCCGACTTGGTCCCAGTGTTCAATTTCGGCCCACTTTGTATTTGAGTTTGACTCCCCTGATGTAGACCAATCTCTCCTGGCAGATCAGTTTGGACAATAATCAGTATTTTATGTTAAACAATTGTTCCAGTCAAATTACTTACATGTGGCTGGTTATACACTTCCGAACAACCTAATCAGGAGACCGTCGTCATGACGTCATTAAAGTGGACCTGAACTTTTGCACAGGAGACAAGGAAAACGTAACAGAAATGCACCCTGTATGTATTTAAAGAGTTTAGCCTGCATAATTCCCCCTTCATTTGTGTCTAATCACTAGTTGTAATTTGATTCTCCTGTGTCACATAACTGCCTATGGCAGATAAGCCCATTTAAAAGCACAGGCTGTAAACAATATGTCTGCTTCCATGAATCATGCAGTTAGAAACTGTGCAGAATTATTTTAGGATTTGTATCGGCTGTAACAAAGACATGTTTAGGTTACTATGCTGCTGTGCATCTTTTAGAGCAGAGAGGAGTTCCGAGTTCAGGTCCACTTTAAAATCAAATGTGCTCTGAGGTAGATCGTTAGTTTCAATCAAGTATGTGTACGGAGCTTTACACTAGAGAATGCAGATTAAGCTACAGTACTACTGCTATGACAAATCCAACTTTTCAAGATAGCTCTTTGGAAATGAAACGGACCAAAATCCCTTGGAGGGAATAAAGCTTTGGATCTGTCGGTGCTCTCCCCAGGCTCTTTAAGCTGGATGCTCCACTCGGCTAATTTTGGTAAGCACCGAGCTGTCATCTGCTCGCCTCCTCATATGCTGTAAGCAGAGTTGGCCCAGCCCTTCATTACCCCGGCACGCCCCACATGATTAGTTTTTCATGCCACCCGGTGGGGGAAAAAAATGATGGGGAGAACACAGCTGTGTGTATCTAGGAAATGCACTGGTGGGTATGCCCAATTTATCTCTTAGAATCAGAATTTCACTTCTCTATCTCTTATATCCCAAACTTTTACAATATTGTCTGACCTCCACCATGAAAATTTATTCCAGACCATCCCTGGGGGAAATTCTGCGTTCCTAAACAGGGAGGAAAGTAGTGAGAGTGTAGCGGTTGGCATAAAATAGTAACATTTTTACATACTCCTAAAAATAAAACGAGTGGATCTGTACTGAAATAACACACTAAGTACACACCAACAGGATCAATGCTCCTTTAGTGAGAAGTTGCTTTTATTTATTAAAACTTGGCAATGACTACAAGATACAAAACAATATTTTGGTCCATCAAAACCATAATCCGTTTAAAAATAAAAAAGGCTACATAACTCTTGAGTAGAGGTGCTCTCGGCACATTCAGTGAGGGAGGTTGGAGAGCTTCTGGGGCAGACACACCCCGGAAGGCAAAGCAGCATCATTAGAGCCCGTTCTGGTGTGTAATATTTTACTGTACACTCTGCTGCAGAAAATCAGAGTCCATTATTGAAATTTACTGACCACATTCCAAGTCCGTAACCGTGTAACCTTATCCAAAGTAATAAAAGGAAAAAAAAAAATAATCTAGTACATCAACACACCTGCTGTGGACAACACAGGTCTCCAAAACACTTAAAATGGCAGTACTGGATTTAAATATATCAGTGCTCCTATTATATCTGTATTAAGACAGTTAGGCTTCTTTTCCACAGGCAGTTGATAGGCAGTGAAATGACTCTCAAACTCTCAACTGCTTGTTGCTACCTGGCAACTGTTTACGGCTGCCTAGTAACTGCTTGCTGGGCACACAGTTTAACTGCCCGTGGGAAAGAGGCCTAAGGGCCATTTTCCACAGGTGGCTGAATTGCACGCTCAGTGAGCAGTTACCAAACAGCAGCACGCAGTTGCCAGAGTTTGCCAGTCTTTTCACTGCCTATCTGCAAGTGTAAGGCCCTGTTTCCACTATCACGAATCCGCATGCGTCTTGCGTATGCGGATTCGCATAGACAATATAAGTGAATGGGTCTGTTTCCACTTATGCGTCTGCGGGAACGTTTTATTGTGCAGAGAAAATCTGCACGGAACACCCTGCAGAATTCGCCTGCGTGTGGAATGCAGGCGAATCGCACACAATGTATTTAATAGGGAAATCGCATGCGGTTTCCCCATGCGTTTTACCGCAAATTCGCATGCGAATTCGCATAGGTACCAATGCAAATGCACACAGGCAGTGACATGGTTAAAATCGCATATACCCTCACCTATGCGAATTCGCATGAAAACGCATGGGGAATCACATCCGCATGCGATTTCATCAGCGGTGCAATCCAGGCGATTCCGCACCGCAATAGTGGAAACGAGCCCTAAGTAACACGGTGCTGGAATCCTCACAGGGAAAACCGGTCCCTGGCTATCCTCGCACAGGTCTCCTGAGTATCAAGGCAATGTACACAGGTGAAGAGGCGGCACACCACAGGCTTTGCTAATTAAAGCATATATTGAAGCAGAAACGCACACACATGTTCCGAACCATCACGGTTCTTCAACAGATGAAGGATCTTGATGGTTTGTAACATGTAGTGTGTGCTGTTCTGCTACAATATATGCTTTCATTAGCAAAGCCTGTGGTGTGCCGCCTCTTCACTTGTTTTCACTGCCTATCAACTGCTCGTGGGAAAGGGACCTTTATGAGGTGTCCTAACAGCCTCCACACAACCGAGAGCCATTTTGTGAGATTTAAGTGTTAGCAAACTTTTCATGTTTTAAAATGATACTCTGATCAATAATGCTGTATACTTGATTTTAGCTCCGTTTTAAAATACTAGTAAAATACTGGCACGTCATTACTAAAAATGACTTAAGAACAGCAGAGGGATAAACAGCAATGGAAGACAAAAGTGGAGTGACAGGAAGAGAAAAATAAGATGCACTGGGAAGACTTTAGAAAGTTCAAATTTTAAGCAGCGATAAGCACACACTGCCACTATTTTACTATCAAGTGTAGGTACAAACTGGCGGTGACACCTGTATTATAAAATGGGGATAAAAGTACTAATGCAAGTTTACTGGATTCCTGATCAGAGCATTGTAAAGAGCACACTTAAGTATGCTAACACATAAAATATACAGCCGATAGTGGCCCCCATTTAGATGAAACCTCAGTTTTAAACAACATGATTGAATGCACAGTCGAATGACTGTTCACGGAGTTCTCCTTTAAATGGGCACATTAATGCAGTCTTACTCGTCATCAACACTGTGGTTATCTTTCCTGATGAAGTACATTTCTCAATAAAATCAAGGATAAGCTTCTGAAGAGGCTGTCAGTTTTCAAAAACTGAGCTCAGGCAGGAAATAAGACACTGAACTTTTAAAAGTCCTTGGGGCAAGTCTTTCTAACACTGCAGGGTGACCCCTTGAACTCATCCTTAGTGGCTGCAGCTCGAGCGCTTCGAGTCCAACAGGAGAAAAGCACTATACAAATGTTAGGATTATTATTTAGCAGGTTTACCTTCGGCAGACATAAAAGTGTTAAGCCTCATGGTAAATAGTTCTCGGCCAAGGCCCTTGGTTTGGGCCAACTATGCCAAGATTTTAGCATGCGTGTACAGCCTCCCCGATGGGCCAGTAAGCAATCTGGCGTGCTACATTGTCTCGGCCAAGCATATTTTTTTCTACACGTTGCTCCTCCGGCTGGAAGCCACTCCCATGACCGGCGTGCCTCTTCCCCTCCATAGCAGCTGAACATGCCATATGGCTGTAGCCATGCAACACATCTGTACGTCACTCGCCTCGGACCTGTTGCCCAAGGTATGGTCCTAAACCCTGTGGAGGACATTTCTTGCGCATACATATGCACTTTTAGAATGAGATAGCATGTGGGCCAGAACTGTTCTCAGGCAGGAGATCCACCAAACTGGTGTAAACCCAAGTTTATCCTTGAAAGAGAAGATCATCATGTAATAAGACTTTTTATCCATGATTAAGCTATCACACTACCAGGAGTGTGAGACATTTTACCCAAATTCTCTTTAACGCAAGACTTTGTCATATTTGATACAGTATCAGCTAAGGGTTCCCTGGCTACAAGTCAGCAGGGATCTGTTCCAGCATTCTGTATTCTCCGCCTGTATGTCCTGGTACAGGAGTGTAGCCACACCCACCACCTGTGCATACAGAAACTTGGCAATGGAACTCACAAGGCTCTTGTGTAGTCCTACTGGGGAAGAGAAGGCTCTGCCACGCCCACACCCTATAAAGCCAGAATGCCCAAAGCCAATTAAGTGGGTAGGGTTTAACCATAACTCCTTTCCAAAGACTTGACTATAAGCCAACCAGCTCTAGTGAAAGGCTAGTGTATGATGAAATCTGAGAGATCACTTCTACAATCAGACCCCGTACCAAGCAGTACTGAGGAGAGTGACCTGCCACAGTTCCCTATAGTGCTCATTTTTCCAAACAAGCCCTACAGCCTATACAGCCTCACCCTTAGTGACAACTCAGTCATAGTTGAAACAGGGTCACTTAGAGGTCACATCCACACAGCCATGGACTTACTTTATGTAGGGCGGTTATTAACAGATGGAGGGCAACTTTAAAATGTACCTGAGCCAAAGCTTGGGTACAACATGAGATACCTAAAGAGAGGCAAGCCTCAGCATCCTATTGAGGCTTCCCTCAGTTCTCTGATATCCCCCGCTGGAGCATGGTCCCCCGGCAGATTAGTGACAAGGCATTGTGCTACTTGCACCTGTGGGGCCGTGCTTGCATGGCTACTGCATGGCCGCGTGTAACAGAGGATAAGCGCAGCCCCAATGTTGAGGGGGTCCACGCTCAGCGATGGGGGACATCGGACCACCAAGGGAAGCCTGCACAGGACCCCTGAGGCTTTCCCCTCTTCAGGTTAATACCTTATTTTGAACCAGAGCTTCGGCTCAACATCGTTTTACGGCCGATTGAGACACTGGGGCCGGAATGGTCTCTCATATGACCCTGCAGCAGAGTGCGCTGACAAGGTCATTTGCATAGTGCCACCTCCTCCTCAGTCATGTACACCCTTGCTGGGCAGGACATACATCACTGGGATTCCCGACGGGCCACGCACCGCACTCCGTTGTTTACACTATGTGCATCGCCCATAGACTTCCATTACCCTAAGCACAGTGCGTTAAGGGTGGTGCTTGCGGTAACTTATGTAGCGATTAGCAGACATAGCGGGCATCAGTAATGTCTAACCTTCGATTAAAGACCAACTAAACCCAAAATTGAACAAGCAAAATTATATTAGCAATTAGGATAAGTAAATCTATATAGGGTATAAAAGCAAAATGCTGGACAAAATACCCATTTCAAGAGCCAGCTGTGCACGTCACTGCCGGACAGCTCGGCCAATCAGGTGTAACCATAAGACACAATCAAATGAGAACAAGGCACTCAATGGGCTTCAGCAGATAATGCTTGTATTACACTGTAACTGCTTGCTCCCAATGCAAGCGTTATCTGCAGAAGCCCGTTGAGTTTCGTGTTCTTTTTTGATTTGGTGGACTTTAAAGCAGGCTTGGTGTATCTGCCGAACACTGGCGCACCGGCTGCCAGTACAGTGCACGCCCTGGTGAGGTCACGTATGAGTAACCATATGGCACTCAAAGTAGGAAGAATACAGACTGCATTTTCCCATCAATCCTGCATTACAGTAGTAACCAGGTGTCCACACAAGGAGGTAGAACATGTAGGTGAAAAGCAATTGAAAGAACTCGCATTACCAACGTGAAGCTAGAGGCAGGAGAGGTCTTATGCCTGTATGGATAGGTGTACAGCTACAGGCAAATAGAGCAACACAATGGGTACTTATATTGTTCAGTTCCGAAAGTAATGCTCACAATTTACAATAACGGGTGTTGCTGTTTTTGATATTGAATTGATATTTTGAATTGCATTGTTCAATATTGAGTTTGGTTTTGTTTTAACACTAGTTTGCATTTCAGAACAGGTAAAGGCCACCAAGCACTGCGAGTGCAGCCTTGGTGTGCTTAGAGTACTGTCTTTCCCCGAAAATAAGACAGTGTCTTATATTAATTTATGCTCTAAAAGATGTGCTAGGGCTTATTTTTAGGGGATGTCCTATATTTGTATTAGGAAGTGTAACTCAGCAGAACATTTCCTGTTCCTTTGTACTGTGATTGATGTTCATGGATTTGAAAGTATGCTACTGTACTGATCAGGCACCTGCCCTGTCTTCCCTGCACACAGCTGATAACCTTGCTGTGTGCTGGGATGACAAGATCAGTGCCCGGTTGGCACTGCACCACTGTGTCCCCGCTTGCTGGCTGCCTCTTCCTCCTCCTCCTCTTTAACTTCCGCTAGGGCTTATTTTCGGGGTAGGGCTTATATTTCAAGAATGCTGAAAATTCCAGCTAGGGCTTATTTTCAGGGTAGGTCTTATTTTCAGGGAAAGAGGGTAGTTAAAAGCAGCCAATCAAAGCATATTTCATTGCTCTGGCCAAAGCAAAGCATTTCGTTTTGATTGGCTGATTGGTTACGTCCAGGAACTACCAACCAACTGCTCTCCTAATCAAATTAATGGCCAATGTGTCTCACAAATTGATAGGCTGCATTTTCATGTTCATCAGAGAAAGACCAACTCTTGTGTGTGTGAGGCACAATACAAATCTAAAGAGACGATTCAATAAATCAGGATGTGCATATTAAATACTGTTTAAAAAAATATACCAATTAACTTGGAGCACGGAGGAAGTGTCAATGAATTAAGGGCAGGGCCAATTACATACTGGATTGCTGTTTTGGTCAGGGGGAAGAGAACACTAGTTCCAATGTAACAAATGCTACAAAAATGACACTTAAGATGGGAAATAAACTAAAAATGATAGTTCAGATTTTTTAAGGCTAGCCCTCAAAATATTTGCTTGCCTTGAATGTTTATATTATCTGGGACCAGTATAAATATTAGTGTCCTTATTCCCCTTGTCAGTCATTTGTAAAGAGGCCTCAGTTCTCATACAATTGATAACAGCTTCCTAAAACCTCCAGAAGATCCTGGCATGTTGGCCAAGAAAGAGCCTCTGTTAAATACATCCATAGGCCGTTTCTCATGGGCCAACTTTGCTCTATGTGTTTCGGATACCCAGGGCTTGCTCCAACTCCTGGCGTCTTTGCTGCACCTACAGAAAGAGAAAAACAAAGGCAAGTCTTAGATGTGCCCAATAATGAGGAACATCTTCTGAAAGCGGTTAGAACAAGTGTGTACCTTGGAGTAGAAGTATCGACAAACAGCCTCCTGAGCCCAGGGCTGGAAATAAAACTCTGCTCTGCGTTCCTCCTCTGGATTACCAACAACATCTGTCATAGTCTAGGGACAAAGGCGATCATTAAAACACTGCATAGAAAACAGGATTGACCGCAGTGGCAAGCGGTTTCTTTTCTAAAGCTCACCTTGAGGTCACGGCATTGAGACTGCAGCCAGTCATTGATGAAGCCTTGAGGGTCACGAGCAAAGCTCAACATGAACTCCCGCTGAATCTTCAGCTGATTAATCGTTTCAATAGTCTCATGAATCTAAACAGGAGAACACGCATTACGGAACCAGGACTAAATATTGACATTCATTTGCATGAAAGCCCCAAAGAGCTAGATTGAACAAATATCTCAATAGTTGTCTAACCAAAGCAATAATGCAAGTGAGCCCTTTTTGGAAGTCATTTCATTCACTACCACCAATAAAGGCAATAAAATATGAATTCACATACTGCTGCAACAGTATGTGAATTCATAGGTTATTGCCTTTAATTGCTTTTCAGATAAAGACATTCAGCCATTGTAAATAAAGTAGAATTATAGAAATCACATTGAAAATGGCCCAATGTGTTGCTGCACTGATATTGTAAGAAATACTCCGAATTAAACAATTTGGTAAGGGCTTGAGCCCACTAACGCAGTTGTGTCTGCTTTTCAGCAGCACATCAATGTTACAGATGCTGAAAAGCGGACACAACTGTGTAAGGCCCGGTTCACATTGGCGGTCGCCGTCCGGAATCGCCGTGCCGGAGCCGGACCGCATGCGGAACGGACGCACGGCATAGCAATGAAAGTCTATGCGTCCGTTCACATGCGTCCCGGAGCCGGACCGGATCCGGACTCCGGCGTAAGATCCAACATGCGCTATTTTTTTGTCCGGCTCCTCCGGCAGACGTATCCGGAGCGGAGCCTGACTGTTGCATCCGTCCAATACAAACCAATGAGAAACGGAGAGCGCACAACACACTGGCTATAAAAAACGGACGTTCTACCCCACTTCCTATGCTTTTTCTATGGTATAGCGGCCATTTTGGATGGGGACCACATGGGCCCAGCGTTCACAGAGTGGAGCAGCAGCGATTTCATGCTGGAGCTCTTTGGCAGCAACATGTCTGATATGTCTGATAACGAGGAGGTGAGGCCCTACACAGCAGAAGACCTCATCCTACAGGTGCAGCAGATACCAGCCCTGTGGGACAGGTTGTTATCTCTTTAAGAAAACGGATCCGGACCGCAACCGTGTTCATATCGCATGGAAAACGGATGCAAACGGACCGGATCCGGATAGGAACCGTACGGATCAGGTCCGGTCCGGATCCGGTGCGGTCCGGACATCCGTTCCGTTTTTTACAAAACCGCAAGTGTGAACGGGGCCTTAGTGGGCTCAGGCCCTAAGAGAATCAACGCTTCCTGTCCTGCCCAGAATGAGATCTTAGGCAGTGCTATGATGAATAAACCTCACCCACTTAGCATCACCTAGGACTCTTAGCCATTTTAACATGCTCTAAACAGCATAGACCGCCAGTACAGGGTAGCCCATCTGCACCTGGAAGGACAGCATCTGATTTCTGGCAGGTCCTTAAAAGTGAACCCAAGGTAAGAGTTATATGTAGGCTGCCATATTTATTTCCATCTAAGCAATGCCAGTTGCCAGGCCCTCCTGCTGATCCTCTGCCTCTAATACTATTAGCCATAGCCCCTGAACAAGCATGCAGCAGATCAGGTGTTTGACAATGTCAGATCTGACAAGATTAGCTGCATGCTTGTTTCTTTTGTTATTCAGACACTACTACAGCCAAAAATATGAGCAGGGCTGCCAGGCAGCTGGTATTGCTTAAAAGGAAATAAATATGGCAGCCTCCATATTCTTCCCACCTCGGGTTCACTTTAAAGGAAACCTTAACAGTTGTCCTGTGCCCACGCTATCACTCACCAATCATCCGGTCTCCCTCGGTGGCTCAATTTTGTTTTCAGCAGTGCACTTCCTCGATCACGCTCCCCGCTCTGTGGCCGCCTTGCGCCTGTGCAGTGCATACATACGTACGCGTAGTACTACGTACATACACATACTGCGCAGGCACAAGAGTGCTACAGGGACGGGAGCGCGACCGAGGACGCACAGGCCCAGGCCACGGCAGGGGCACAGGGGGAAGCACCAGGTAAGTGAAAGGTTTTTTTTAACTCCATTAAGGTTCCCTTTAAAGCGGACCCAAACCAAACTTTTAAATAAAAAAATTTAGTTGCACCACTGACACATACAAAGATAAATAAATACTCCTTCAAGCCTATGAGCATTTCAGTGCATGCTTTTCACCCTTCTCTTTTCATAACTAGGGTTATATAGGTGGCAGCCATTACTTCTGAGCTTAGTAGGAGGTTTTAGATCATTGGTGTCTGTCATCAGCTACCCTCCCTCACAGGGGCGTCATCTATGTGAAATCTCACACAAGCTGAGATCACCTCCGCTGTGACATCAGTAGCAGCCTGTGTTTTGTTTTGCTCTCTTCCACCGGTCTGCCGGATTCTGTCCCGGCTATATAAAAGGAAGGGAGGGATTCCTCAATGAAATGTAAAATATTTTATATTTGTTATCATGCAGCTGAAAAAAAAGCTGCTATTTATTATTGTAAGCTAGAAAATAGATTTTATTACTGAAATCTTGTATTTTTTATTTGGCTCCACTTTAAAGGATACCAGAACCGAAAAAAAAAAATGATAGCTGCAGTGTGTGGGGGGTTAAAAGTACATATCATCCGCTTCTCCTGCCCCCCTCCGTCTGCGTAATATACATGCCGGTGTCCCAGCGACTTGCTTGACCTTTCACCCGGACATACTGCACCCTGTGTGCGCAGTATGTCCTCTCCTCTTCACTTCTGGCCGGCGCATAGCGAGCGACTCAGAAGCACGCTGATCCCTCTGTCTCCCCTGGGCTGCGTGTGCGCTCCACTACACCAAGCGTCACATGATTAGCATATGGTATGTACTTTTAACCCCCCACATACTGCAGCTATCATTTTTTTCGGTTCTGGTATCCTTTAACATAAATTACAGAGACAGCTGGTTTAGAGTACACAGTTTTTCATATAATAACCACAGCACAGACAGTCAAGTGAATGTTAGCTAATTTTTTTCTTCATTTAAGAGATGATAGACCACAAATGTTAAAAAACAACAAACATTGCTTCTCTGCACTTGCTTCTTTACAGAAACTCCTACCACTCTGCACATCTATACTTATTTTTCGTCAGTGCATTTCTGCTTCAGATACACTAGAGCAGGGGTAGGGAACCTATGGCCCAGGAGCCAGATGTGGCTCTTTTGATGGCTACATCTGGCTCACAGACAAATCAGTAGGAGTTGATTCACTAAGCTGCGCCGCTTAAGAAGCACAGCTTAGTGTGGCAGAGTGAGTAAAATCTTCATAGTAGGCACGCTACTACTGTAGCTTGCACTATTGGCTTACTCAGGCTCCCCCCAAAACTTACAGCCGCGCTAACTGTACTTGTATTTAGTTTGAACCATATTGTATGGTTCTCAGGGAAATACATTTTAAAATATGTGGCCTTCATGGCTCTCTCAGCCACAAAGGTTCCTGACCCCTGCACTAGAGTCTCCTCTGTGCCTCATAATATTAAAGTCACACATCTCATTCCTCTCCTGCTACCGGAGTTCAGACCTCATTCATCTACACTGACGTCTCTGCACCTCCTACTTAATCAGTTTTCCTCACCCCTCCTATATCAAAATACTGCAAGGCTCTCTGCATCCTTTACCTGATTATACTCCAGGGTACTCTGGTGTCTCACCTCAGTATACTGCCCCCAGTAGCAGACATCCATGTGTCTTACCTCAATATACCACTGGGCATATAGTACCTCATCTATGTTCAGCCTTAGCATGCACTTCTCACTTTCTATGCATGTCCTTCTACCTCAATATATCACAGGGCACTCTTTACCTTTTACCTCCCTGAATATACAACAGGGCTCTCTGCTCCTCATATCCCAAAATAACTAGACACGAGGAAACTGTATAGGGGCACTAAACACAAGGAAACTATATAAGGGTGGGGGATCACTAGACACCAGGGAACTATGTAGGGAAAACAGGGTGGATCATTAGACACCAGGGAACTATATAGGGAGGAGGAGGTGCCCCGCTAGACATCAAGAAACTGTAAAGGGGAAAGAGTGGGCCAATAGACACCGGTGAACTGTATAGGGGAAAGAGTGGGCCAATAGACACCGGGGAACTGTATAGGGAAGGGAGTGGGCCATTAGACACCAGGGAACTGTATAGGGAAGGGAGTGGGCCAGTAGACACCAGGGAACTGTATAGGGGAGGAAGTGGGCCAGAGGCCCCGGAACTATATAGGGGAGCCACTAGACAGCGAGGTTGGCCTGTGACTTGGCCCTAGTTTTCAATTTTGGCACACTTTATATTGGAGTTTGACAGCCCTAGTATAAAGGAAGCCCATAACATTCACAAAAGGGGGCAGGATTTAAACTTCCATTCGGCTCCCCAGCCGTGTAACTACAAAGCATATTCGGAAGCTGAGATTTCTGAGGTTGTGGACCAGCACATCTAGGATGGCACCATATTAAGCAGACTCCATGCCTGCAATAAGTACACAACTGTCAATCTCACCTTGTTATCTAAAGCTGCTATCTCTTGCTGACTGGAAGTGGAAAGAAGGAAGGAATTCATCTGAGTCTTGAGTGTATCATCTACTTCAACATCAATATCATAGCATGCGGTCTTCTTCTGGTCATTTGGATCCACACTGTAAAAAGCGAACAAAATACAACAAATGCATAGCATTAGAAAATGTTGCAACCCACAAACGTCATTGCCAGTAACAGATTCAATTTCCACCCTGGTTTCAGTATAAAAAAAATTAGTGCAAGAGGTCCATGGATCTACATTTATGAAATACAATTAACCAGATGATCCACATTAACTGGTTAACTCTAACCTACAAAGCTAGCCACAATATTTCTCCCTATACTTCTTACTAGTTCCCAAATACCGCCCCAACCCCCGCTCTGCACATTACCACTTTCTGTTGTCCTCTAGAATCACTTCCTCACATATACAAGACTTCTCATGAGCCTCTCTCCTCCTCTGGAATTCCCTTATGCCTGCCTGGTGCACACCATGAAATTTCCAGTTACATAGATGGTTTGAATAGATTATGTTCGACAGGTCCGATCATTTCAGTATAGAAGTCATCGGAAAATTGATCAGAAAAACTATCGGAAATAATCAATTTGACCCGTCTATCTGATGGGAAATTGCATGGTGTGCCAGGCATTACAGAAGACATATTGTCACTCTCCAACCCCTGTAACATTTAAGCACAATATTAAAAGCTTATTTTTTCAGACAGCCTAACCTAGGCCATTTCTCTTTCAGTCTCTGGCCAAGCTGTGCTTCTAGCTGAATATAATCTTAAAAACGCACCACCTCTAGATAAAAAACCCTTATGTATAATCCCACCCAGTTTCCTCCCTATTCCCTTCAACTGGTATCTCGCAAGGGCAGAGTTCTCTCTTTTGTGTCCTGTAGGTAGCTGTATACTTACTTTGTAAAGGCACAATGTATTTATCACTGTAACAATTATGTTATTTACTAACTATTGCATACCAATGTCTATTTTAATGAACTCACTGCAAGAATGCTTACCTAATGACATGATTGATGATGATGGGCTCAGGTGGCATGAGTAGGGCATGGAGTCTTTGTGGAAGCTCGGAAAACTTCATCTTCTGAGATTCAAAGATCTGTGGAGACAAATCACACAGCGCAGAGAAGATTACCGGGACAAACGTATACAGAGAGATTTTAGGTAAAGTACTGAGGAATCACCCTTACCTGCTGCAGGTATTTGTCACAGATTATGAATTCTCGCTCATGAGGGTCCTGAAGTTTATGTGTTTTAATGTACTGCCACAGAGCTTGAATGATGACTGGACGAGTCTGTGTGTGAATACCGAGAAGTCGAGCCAGCCTGGGATCAAGCTTAAACTGAGGAGGCTGGAAGAATAGAAAAAAATAATGTGAAATCAGGTTTATTAGGGTTACTATGGATGGGAATGCAGAGCTGCAGTACATCTGCTTGTTTTACGACAGCAGGCAGGCCACCCAATGGAGAAGCAACAATACTATTAAAATTTCTCCAGTCGTAAAATGGAGAGGAGAATGAACAGAGGTCATTGATGGGGAGGGGTAGCCTAGAGGATAAGGGGTATGTGAGGGCAGTTACCACTGTACACCTTTTAGCTTAATCAGTCAACAAAGATGCAGTTGGCCAACACACAGTGCTGCTGGCACTCGTATACACAGAGAATTGTTAAGGCCTGGACCCAAATTTCCACCCATTTTCCTATTATCTGGGTTAGGTACCACACAGTGTTCTGCAAAGGAGTCATTATGCCAACAATTTGTTCTCTAGAACAGACCTTTTCAATAACATTTTCAATGTTTTCTCCCTGGCGGTCTATTAAAACCCGCCAGGGGGCAGCAGGGCAGTTTTTACTTTTTTTTTTTAAATCATGTAGCGAGCCCTGGGCTCGCTACATGATAGCTGCTGTGCAGCGGCATCCCCCCGCCCTCTTCGATCGCCTCCGGCGATCTCCGATCAGGAAATCCTGTTCAAAGAACGGGATTTCCTGGAGGGCTTCCCCCGTCGCCATGGCGACATGACATCACCGACGTTGTGACGTCATTGGGAGTCCCGATCTACCCCTCAGCGCTGCCTGGCACTGATTGGTACGGGGTCCGGGGGGGGGGCGGCGACGGCTAATCGGAGCGGCGGCGATCAGAGTGCACACGCAACTAGCAAAGTGCTAGCTGCGTGTTGCAAAAAAAAATTAAAAAAAAATTACAAATCGGCCAAGCAGGGCCTGAGAAATCCTCCTGCGCGGCATAGAAGAATAAAATACATTGAATTCAGTTCCAGGTCAAAGAGTTCACTTCCTGAGTGTTGTCAGGAAGAAAAAAACAAAATCGCTGGACAAAAGCACTTACCGTATATACTCGCATACAAGCCGAATTTTTGACCCCCAAAAAGGGGGCCAAAAGTTGGGGGTTCGGCTTGTATGCGAGTCATGGTGGTCCGCGGGTCCCCCCCCTCCGCTGGGTCCCCCGCTCCCCCCATGGCCGCCGCCGCTATTACCTGTCCGCATCTTCTATTTCAGTCTCCGTGCTTGTAAACATTCAGAGCAGCGCGCCCGGCACTGCTACTGTGACGAGGCAGGAAAGAGCGCAGCTTCCTGTTACTATGGGAACCGCTCTTTCCTGGCTCGCCGCTCGTCACAGTAGCAGCGCCGGGCGCGCTGCTCTGAATGTTTACAAGAACGGAGACTGAAATAGAAGATGCAGCCAGGTAATAGCGGCGGCGGCCATGGGGGGGAGCGGGGACTGTACTGGCTAAACTGGGGCACTTAACTAGCTTTACTGAGCGCTATACTAGCTATACTGAGCGCTATACTGAGCACTATACTAGCTAAACTGGGGCACTATACTAGCTAAACTGGGTCACTATACTAGCTATACTGAGCACTATACTAGCTATACTGAGCACTATACTAGCTAAACTGGGGCACTATACTAGCTATACTGAGCACTATACTAGCTATACTGAGCACTATACTAGCTATACTGAGCACTATACTAGCTATACTGAGCACTATACTAGCTATACTGAGCACTATACTAGCTATACTGAGCACTATACTAGCTATACTGAGCACTATACTAGCTATACTGAGCACTATACTAGCTATACTGAGCACTATACTGAGCACTATACTAGCTAAACTGGGGCACTATACTAGCTATACTGAGCACTATACTAGCTATACTGAGCACTATACTAGCTATACTGAGCACTATACTAGCTATACTGAGCACTATTATACTAGCTATACTGAGCACTATACTAGCTATACTGAGCACTATACTAGCTATACTGAGCACTATACTAGCTATACTGAGCACTATACTAGCTATACTGAGCACTATACTAGCTATACTGAGCACTATACTAGCTATACTGAGCACTATACTAGCTATACTGAGCACTATACTAGCTATACTGAGCACTATACTAGCTATACTGAGCACTATACTAGCTATACTGAGCACTATACTAGCTATACTGAGCACTATACTAGCTATACTGAGCACTATACTAGCTATACTGAGCACTATACTAGCTATACTGAGCACTATACTAGCTATACTGAGCACTATACTAGCTATACTGAGCACTATACTAGCTATACTGGGCACTATACTAGCTGTACTGGGGCACTACCTACCCATACTGGACACTTTACTAGCTATACTGGGACACACTCGGGGAATAAGGCGGCCAGCATTTCCTACCCCCGGCTTATATGGGGGTCAATCATTTTCCCCTGGTTTTTCAGGGAAAAGTTGGGGGGTCGGCTTATATGCGGGTCAGCTTATATGCGAGTATATACGCTACCAAACTGTTAATCACTCTGAAAGCAAAGGGGGGGGGGGGGGGGGGGGGAGAAATAAATAAATAAATAAAAAATCGCTTTTAAAAGCACAAAAGCACTTAGCGTTTGCGCTACCGATTTATAATGTGAACTAGACCTAAGAGAATGTTTCTTTTCTCTCTGTTTAAACTCTCAAGATGCATAAGGCAACCTAATATTTCTTTATGCACATGTAACGTGGGTACAACAAGAGAAAGTAGTGTGCTGGCGCTAGTGATTTGTGTGAGTTGACATGCGAGGGCCTTGTCATAACTCTGGGATCCAAGAGTGAAGAGAGTTTTGTTCACATCATAAAAGTTACTCAACTAAAGCTGTTGGCTGCAAAATTTTGGGAAGGTTTGTTCAGCCCTCGAAAGATTGTTACACATACCTGATAGTCAAGCATCAGCAGGACAGTGCATCTCACATTGACGTCTCCTGGACGCTTGACCTGAAACCCGTCTGTCTCCTGAGTGGTTGGCGTCCGGTGCCACTGCAAACAACAACATGAGTAATATTTACATTACTTCTATATTACCTCAGACAATAATACATTTACCACCTAGTATATTTAATTATAGGTTATGCCAAATTTCAGTGTATCATTAACTACAGATACACATTTAAGGCTGATCAGAGAAGTGGAAAAAAAAATTATATAAAAAAACCACACACAGATGTGCAAGTCCTGTTTAAAGTGAACTTTTTGTGATGGTTTATGGACTGAGGAATCGTACACCATGAGTGGCCCTTCCCGTCTCACTAGGCTGCTCCCACTGACCAAATGTCACTATTTCCATCTATGGAATATTGGCGATAGGGTTAGCGGACACTAATTTAGTGACAGTTTGCCAATGAGACCAGCTTAGTGAGGGAGGAAGGGGCATCCCAGATTTAGAACTGAGGCTCGAGTCTTACAGCAAGAACAGATGGTCAGGTTCCCTTTAAATATTTAAAGGACACCTGAAGTGAGAGGGATATGGAGGCTGACATTCATTTCCTTTCAACAATACACATTGCCGTGGGGACACGCTGCTGTGAAAGAAGACGACGGGGCATGGAGGAGAGGGGCGGACCGGGCAAGATAAAGACCGCCGACCGGCTGCAAAAAGCCCACAGATCGGCAGTGGGCTGTGGACTGGGGGTTGGGAACCCCTCATTTAAAGGACATCTAATGTAAAGGGATGTGGAGGCTGCCATATTTATTTCCGTTCAAGCAATAACAGTTGCCTGACATCCTAATAATCTTTCATGCTTCAGTGATATCAGGATCACACACCTGGAACAAGCATGTGGCAAGTCCAGTCAAACAGCTGATCTGCATGCTTGTTCAGGGTCTATGGCTTTAGAGGATCAGCAGGATAGCCAGGCAATTTGAATAATTTAACCCATTAGCAGCTTCAATAGAGTCATCTCGTTGAGATAAGTGCACCGCTTTTGACCTCAGTTAGCAGAATTCTGTGCTGTAAATTCTTGCAATGCTTGTATCTCCCTCTCTGCTAGCAGAAAATATAGGAACTGAAAGCAGAAGTCCTCTATTATGGTCTCACCGCCCCCTAGTGACAAGTGGCCATAAATGCACATTACAGCAGTACTAATTAGATGCAAGGAAATCTAACAAGAAATAAAAAAAAATTGCTAAAATAAATTGGCCAGGAGCATTTGCAAGCCTCTAAATAAATTGGCTGCTAAAAGGTTAAAAGGAAATAAATATGGCAGCCTCCATATACCTCTCGGTTCAGGTTCCCTTTAAGTAGGCACTTCTAGATGGTTGAGCATTGCTGCACAATCAGGTCCTTTATACAGTAGATTTGTACAGAAGCATGTGTTTATCTCTGTAAAGGAAATACTGCCAAACACTGTAGATGCCGACTTAAGGAAACAATGGCAGACAAATTGTCATAGGACACTAGAAAACTACTGAAGAAAGGAGAATGTTAGTTTCACAGAAAACCTAACAGATTTTAAACATCTACTTGTGAAGGGAGGACAGACCATGCTGCAACAAAGCATTACTTCCTTTCAGAAGTCGTTCAGTTGTGAAACCAGGCAGTGAATGTACTGAACCTGCTCTGCTGTCCTCAGATAACCCAAACATGACACAAGGAGAGCTCTGCCGCTCTGGCAAAAGGCCAGGCTCTACAGTCTGAGCAGACGTACAGTATATAGGAAAACGCGCAAAGTCATTATTTAGTTGACACCAGAGCTTTAAAAAAGGAATCTGTTAGGAAAGCCATTACCTAGCATAGATAAAGTTCCATTCAGTAGTGGAGTGGCCTCTGCCAGACTCCCAGAAGCAATGCCAGTTCAGGCAGAGAGATGCTGCACAGCAAATGTTCTGTGCTGATCACACTCACCTAAGGCCCCGTTCACACTGCACGCGTTTCCAGCCGCGTTTTGGAAACGCGTGCAGGAGGCCGACACGCACAACATCAGACAGTGCATAGAGTGCACTGTCTAATGTTCACACTGCATGCGTTCCGGACCTGTGCAGTCCGGAAACGCATGCTGCACGCATTTTTTTGCCAAAACGCGTGGCTGTCCCATTCACTTTTCAGTGATGAGATCAGCCACACAACGCATACAAACGTGGATGGCGTGCGTTCGTATGCGGTGCGTTCCGCATGCGTGGCCGTCCGTGTTTGTAATGTGAACGCGGCCTAAAGAGGTACTCTGCTCATAATGCTTAACCTTTTATGCAAAGAAGCAGGGATCAAAGCCCCTGACTAGAAACGATCAATGAGATGCAAATATTTTGAAATCTTGCAGGATTATGTAAATTCAGCTTAAAAATGGACCAATCGATTTAAACCCAGGTGGGACTTGATTGGTCCATTTTCAAGCTGCTTAAATTTGCATACAAATTTACATAACCCTGCATAAACTCTGCATTATTGGGGAGGGAGGGGGGGACTGGTTGGAATTAAGTGCTAGGCACCACCTGAAAGGGTTAAGGGTTAGGCATAGGTAGATCTAAGGGTTAGGCATAGGTAGTGTGAGAATAGGGGCCCCGAGTGAAACTTGCACAACACCGCTCTTGCGTGGGCTCCTCTCGCCACTGCTGGTGTCCTGTTTCCATGGTTACCCAGCGGCGCCTCCAATGACGGTAGAGGTGCCGCCGGAAGTAACCATGGCATAGAATGCAGCAACAGGAGGCGAGCGGGCCGAAAGGAGTCCGCATTAGAACGAGTATACAATCAAGTCACTCTGCCTGGGCTGGACACTACCTGTATCTGGCTACTATACTGTCTGCAGGAGCACCTGTACTTTGCTACCTACTGAGGGCACCACCTGTACCTGGCAGCCTATATACTGCAGCACCTGTAGCTTACTACCTATACTGAGGGAACCACCTGTATCTGGCTACCTATAATGCAGCACCTACATCTCACTACCAATACTCAGGGCACCACCTGTACCCGAGTACCTATATGCAGCATCTATAGCTCACTACCTAAACTGAGGGAACCACCTGTACCTGGCTACCTATATACTGCAGCACCTATAGCTCACTACCTATACTGAGGTAACCACCTGTACCTGGCTACCTATATACTGCGGCACCTACAGCTCACTACCTATACTGAGGTAACCACCTGTACCTGGCTACCTATATACTGCAGCACCTATAGCTCACTACCTATACTGAGGGCACCACCTGTACATGGCTACCTATATACTGCAGCACCTATAGCTCACTACCTATACTGAGGGCACCACCTGTACATGGCTACCTATATACTGCAGCACCCATAGCTCACTAATTATACTGAAGGCATCACCTGTACCTGCAAACTATACTGGGGCACCAACTGTACCTGGTCATCTATACTGCAGCTCCTATAGCTCGCTACCTATACTGAGGGCACCACCTGTACCCAATTTCATATGTTAACCGAGGACTACCTGTATTTTGCTAGTATATGGCCCCACCCACTTTTCTGCTGCAGCGCTCACTTCAGGGGGCGGGGTGTGTGTTGGTGTATGGGGGTTTCGATGGAGGATTCATGTCAGTCATGGGCTGCTTGGGGCCACCAAAACCTTAGCTGCAGCCCTGAAAAAAATATGCCTTAAGGTAGCCACTAACCATATAATTGACTTGTTGTTCAAACGATCGATTGGATCGTTCAGGACCACTAAGGGCCAAAAATCTAACCAATCCCATCGGATTAATGAAAATCGATTACATATTTGGATCAATCCTGTCGATCAGATTTCTTAGGAGATTTTTGTCTGTTAGTAGTCCTGAACAATAGTTTCCAATAGATCATACGAATCATCGAAACAGCAAATTATATCGTTATTGGCCACGTCAAGCCATCTGCATGCCACTGGCTCTGCTTTGAGGACTAAATAACCAAGTAAATACTCTAGCGAACAGTGCCCTCTAGTGGCCGTCACCAGTAACATTTGTGAAGTAAAACTTGAAGAGCACTGCTGGATCTCATTGGATTAGTTGCAGAATACAAATAGCTTTTGTAAAAAATATATTTTTACTGTCCTCTAAAATAATGTACATGCCACAAAAAAATGTATCCAACTATCAACCTGTAACCCAGTGAGACACTAACTAAAATAAGTAAACCGCAAGTTAACTCATACAGGCCAGATGGTTCTCAGCCAAGGCAGACAGTCAGGACCACCTCTGTTGAGTATTTAGCATGTGAACTGCAGCCAAGGTGCCAGATTATCTCAAGCTGAGCGCATTGTTCTCCACCTAACCCCTGCTGATGGAGGCTGCTCAGTTGTGACCTGTGCTGTTGCCACTCCACTTCGCACCATAGCAACCAAACACGTCAAAACTCTGTAGCCTAGTGATGTATCTGTACAGCACTTGGCCTCGAAATTTTGCCTGAGGGATGATCCCTGCAGGTGACCATAACTGTTGGTGTACAAACCCTTGTCATTCCTTGAGGTGGCTTCTATATCCTCCCCCTTCTCCCAGTGCACCCTCCAGTCCTCCTTTACACACACAACATTATGCCCAGCACATGTGTTACATGGCAGTCAGGGTGTGGCCACTGCCAACCAAAGACTGGTAAGCAATGATTCCCTACATCATGTCAGAGAAGGGAGCAGCATAGGGAAAATATTAGAAATCTACAAAACAATTGCAACAAAATGCTACAATATGCTATTGAAATGTGGCTCCAGAAAGTTACAGAACACAAATACGTACCTCCACCAAATGGTTATCTGGCCCATACAGATCCTTATCCAATTCAATGACTAGAGACTTGAAAAATGAAGAGAATTTCCTCTTCTGTTTGGTGGCATCATATTTGGGTAAAGCTGCCTGTAAAGCAAAGAGTCATAATGCACATGCAGCCATTGTCATACGAGGTTTAAACAGGTCATTCTACGCAAACATAAAACAGGATGATCTGGTAGAGTCAGATTAAAAAATGTGCCTGTGGGGAAGGGAAAGTAAAGAAGGAGTTTGCAGCATCCAAGATGGTGTGTTCTTTCTCCTGAGCCATTATGCTTCTTGAAATGGGCATGGCTACTGCATTCTGGAGGAAGAATTAGAACTATCTGCATTCTGAAGATGTAATATACTGTAACTGCTGCATGTGTAGAATAATTTCTGCTGGGGAGGCATTTTATAATGTGCCACTACTACAACCTGGAGAATATTAGAGAACTAGCGATATGGAGTGCGCTACGCTGCACAGGTCATGATGGCAGGACTTCCTGTGTGAAGGCAGCTACCAGTCAACAATCCATGTCACGAACACAAGGAGCCAGCCAATGAGCACTGTGGCCAATCAGCACCACGACCATGTTGAATGAGCCAATCAGCATTGCAGCCAATCAGCGCCACACTCGTTGCAGCCAATTAGTGTGAGGCAGGAGGCAGCATGGAATAGAAGGACAGACAGACATACAGTGGCCAGCTTGGAAATTATTGTAGATGTTAGGGATCACTGACACTTTTCTGTGTGTGCAGTTAATGTGTGGCATTTTACTGCATCATAATAGTTTCAAGTAGCAAGACTCCATAAGCCCTGAAAAGTGTGAGCAGGCCCTTACTAGGTAGTTGCTAGTTTGACAGTTGTATAACAAAAGCATGGCGTATATGGATCACAATTTTTTGGGCCATTAGGCTCCTGTGATGTGAAGTCGGGCAGTTGGAAACGTCTGTAATGGACCTTGGAGTATAAGAGTCCTCTCCCAGCATGCACGCTGTGATCACATCGCAATGTAACGGTGGTGAAAAGTCATATAGTGTGTTAGACGAGCAATGCAACCATACAGTGTGGCATACAGTACTACAGTATGCTTTACAGCCATTGTAAACGCACTTGTCTGGTATACGCACATCATGTGCAGTACTGTCTGACGGGACTTACTGCACTACACCCAATGTGAACGTACCATAGAAAAATCACTGCATCGGGTTGGGATGCAATTCTATTGTCAATTCCGATGGAACACATCAGACGCAGTGTGAGAGGACCCTAAAGGTTACTTTCCAATATTTCAAAATGTGCTGGAACAATCGCTGTCATACACTTTATCTATATAAACTGTAGATGGCACAACTGCAAAATGGAAGATTCTTATTTCAAAGTTAAGCACATTATATCCTACTTACATCCTCAAGGAGACGTCCTTCTACACGCAATTCCCAGGAGGCCACAGTCCCTTCGCCATCTTCAATATCAGACTTTGCAGGGTTAAATGTGTTTGAAATAAAGATACGCAGTTTCCGTTTTTGCTACAAAACAGAGAAGGAAAAAAAAAAAGCTGAAAAAAACTGCCAACTGTGTTCTGCAGGAGAGTGGGTTACAGGAGCCAAACACACCTTGATCGGTCTTTTCAAGGCCTCCTGAATATCAAGTCGTTTCCTCATAATTGTCTGGTCCAATTTTCTCTCAAAAGCCAATAAATCCATGTAAGCCTGAGACTCCGGTACTAGCTCCCGAATCTGTAGACAAAAGCACATCAATTACATTGTACACAAGTCCTGGAACCTGTTTTATTGGTAGTCCATCATTTCCTCAACACTCACCCTCTGAGGTAGAATCTTATCAGCCATCTTCTTCTTTTTAGCACTTCAAAATTGAAAAAGAAATTAGATCAGCAAAGATCGTGACTTCCCCCTCAAGCACAGAGCACGAACACTCACAGATATTCCTAAGTGATGGCTCCATAAGTCACCACTACCTTTGAGGCCCAAACAGAGATTGGGCTTTGTTCCACTTGGGCACACAAAGTTGATGAAACCCCTAAATGGATAACATTTAACCTTATATTTTTTAGTTTAAAAAGGAGGATTTACAAGAAAAATCACACACGTCTAGGTCAACATTTTTAGCCAGCCACAGATAGCTTTATAACATTATTTGAATATTCTTTATTATAATTGTGCAGGCTTCGTCCCTAATGCTGGGTACACATGATGTCTTTTTCCGCATGTATTTTCAGCAGTGGATTTTCAGCATTAAAGAGGAGCTGTCAGCCATACTATCTCAGAAAAACAAAAACAAACCACATATAGAAGTAGATAAATTGTTGCTCTATCTACATTACATATATATTGCACTTTCCACATTTTGATTTTAGTGATTTTTCTATAGTACCCAAAAAAATCCTCTTAGCATTTCCCATTTTAACTGTGGCTATTTTGAAGCAAATCCTGATGTCATTTCCTCCCTTACGCTCCTCTGCCTGATTTGCCTGCTCTTCACTATGGAAAGAGCATTGTCTCAGCATGAGAAATATTGGCCAGAGAGGAACAGAGGTGTGGGAGGGGAAAATAGGAGGGGAAAGAGGCTTCAGTCAATCAGGCTGCATTAGTTAAGTCTGAGGGGAAGTAGAGAAGCAAAAAAGGACAACCCAGCATGCCCTGCAACTTCCTTTGTGTGTATCAAATAAGAGTCAGGTAAACTGGGGAATGATCATTTATCAACAAGAAAAGTAATAGTGATTTTAACTTTTGGATTGCCTGGTTAGCATCCTTATTACTTGTTTACCAGATAAAAATAAAGAATTGATTTTTGATTTTATGCCCGACAGTTACACTTTAAAGTGAACCTGATGTGAGGTATGTTGAGCCTGTTGTATTTATTACCTGCATGCTTATTCTGGATCTGCGGCTAAGGGTATTAGAGGCAGAGGAATAGCAGGACAGCCAGGCACTCTGAATTATTTAAAGGGAACCTAAACTGAGAAGGGTTTGGATTTTTCTTTTTAAAATAATACCAGTTGCCTGACTCTCCTGCTGATCCTGTGTGTCTAATACTTTTAGCCACAGCCCCTGAACAAGCATGCAGATCAGGTGCTCTGACTGAAGTCAGACTGGATTAGCTGCATGCTTGTTTCAGGTGTGTGATTCAGCCACTACTGCAGTCAGAAAGATCAGCAGTACTGACAAGCAAGCATTTTTCTTTTAATTTTTTTGGTAGTGCAGGAGGAAGAGAAACATTTAGGGGGTTGTCATTGCCGTACCCTAGTGGTAAGTTTTTCCCTCACTTTGTCTCCGAGACCAGTGTTCTCCCCAGGCTCTTTTAGCCGGGTGCTCCACCCAGCTAGTTTTGGTGAGCACCCGGCTGTCATCTGCTCATCTCCTCCTCTGCTGTAAGCAGAAATGTGCAGAGGAGCACTGGCCATGCATTCTCTCATCACGCCCCGTCCGGCTACTTTTTCATGCCACCCGGCTGGAAAAATTTTCTGGGGAGAACACTGGAGACCACATGGAGGTTTGGGACTTTGAGGCAGGGAACACACTTGCCAGTTTTCGTATGCGTTTTCTGCACAGAAAAAACGAAGAACTCGTGTTAATCAATTGGCTAAGTTCAAACTTAATGTGTTTTTTGCGCGCAGAAAAAAAACCTGACATCTGCATCAGGATTCTGCCCATTTTGTCAGATTTTTATATCAATTACATTAGCTGCTGTGAAAAAAACACACGCTTGTTCTGCATAGAAACACACTTGGTGTGCAGAAAACTTACGCAGAAAAACGTGCGCAGAAAACTGAAATACAAGTGTATCCCCTGCCTATATGGAACCCGAGGTGAGAGTGATATGGAAGCTGCCATATTTATTTCCTTTTAAACAATACCAGTTGCCTGCCAGTCCTACTCATCTCTTTGGCTGCAGTAGTGTCTGAATCCCACACATAAAACAAGCATGCAGCTAATCCAGTCAGACACAACTCATCTATATTTTTGTTCAGGGTCTACAACTAAAAGTATTAGGAGGCAGAGGATCAACAGGATAGTCGGGGAACTGGTATTGTTTAAAGTGGACCTGAACGCTTGCACAGGACAAAGGAAAAACAGAGAAATGCACCCTGTATGTATTTAGATAGTTTAGCCTGTTTAATTCCCCTTAATTTGTCTCTAATCACAAGTTGTAATTTGTTCTCCGTGTCACATGACTGCCATGGCACATAAGCTCATTTGAAAGCACAAGCTGTTAACAATATGTCTGCTTCCATGAATCAGGAAGTAGAAACGGTTGTAACAAAAAAGGAAATAAATGTCAGCCTTCAAACCTGTAACGTAAAAAAGTGGCCCTGGGGGGTACTTACCTCGGGAGGGGGATCCAATCGAGGATTCCCCCGTCCTCCTCTGTCCCACGGTGGTCTCACTGGGCCCCTCAGAACAGCAGGCATGTAAAATATTTACCTTTCCCGGTTCCAGTGCAGGCGCAGTAGCGGCTTCGATCAGGCGGAAATAGCTGATCCCAGTCGTGTCTGCTCTACTGCACAGGTACAAGTTGCCTGTGCAATAGTGCGGACCCGATTCGGATCGGCTATTTCCACCTTAGCCCATCAGAGAGCCGCTACTGTGCTGGAGAAGGTAAATATTTTAGCGCCTGCACCACAGCAAGACAAATTGGCGACTATGGTTTCGGAGGGGCCCAGTGAGACCACCGTGGGACAGGATGACAGGGGAAGCCTCGATCGGATCCAAAGTCTTCCCCCTCCCAAGATAAGTACCCTCCAGGGGCACTTTTTTACGTTACAGGGTCTCTTTAAGTGACAAGGAAGTGAACAAGCACAAAAAAAAAAAGAAAAAAAAACACTCGTTGAGGAACATTGTGTCCAATTCTTCTCCGCTCTTACTAAAATACTCAGGTCACCGTGGAATTGGGCTTTAACTGATTAGCATTCTATTAGATGCTGCACTCATTTTAACCTCAGCCAGCAGAACTCGCTCTGCCTACTGATGTCATGCAGAACAGGCAGCAGGGAGAGGTTATAGTTACCTGTCCAGACATTCGGCTGACTTCTCTTCATCCACCCGTGGTGTTCCCTCCAAGCATCCTATTAGGACTTCCAATCACATTATTACATGTGATCGGAGCTCGAAGGAGCTCGCCTTCCGGTGGCGGAAGAAAGGTGATGAGTCTCCCGCAGATCATACTTTAAATTAAGATTGGTCAATCACTGACCAATTTTATCACCTTCATGTAGGATGATGATTAACAGATATTGAATACAATGAGCAGATTGTGTAGGTAAACCCTCATATTACACAGAGGTGGTGTGGTGTGCAGCAGAAAAAAATGTAGATGGTAAAAGTGTGAATGCGGCCTTAAAGGGAACCTGAAGGGAGAGGTTTATGGAGGCTGCCATATTTCCTTTTTTTATTGCCTTTTTATTTCCCGTCGCCGGGATCGTCCTGCACAGGAGAGAAAACCCCATACTGCGCAGGATTCTCCTCGCGCACGGCCAGGGCCGCAGAGGCCAGCGACAGGCTCAGTCGGCGAAAAGGAACGGACCCGTAGCGGGGGACCAGATGATAGTTTTGTACCGGCGTGGGCACAGGATGTCTGAAGGCGGCTGGCAGAAGCCCTAGATTTACGGGTTTCCTTTAACTACACCAGATGCCTAGCTGTTCTGCTGGTCTATTTGGCTGCAGTAGCACCTGAATCACGCCAGAAACAAAAATGTCAGAAACATCTGATCTGCTGCATGCTTGTTCAGGGGCTATGGCTAATAGTATTAGAGACAGATCAGCAAGATAGCCAGGTAACTTTTAATGTTTAAAAGGAAATAAATATGGTGGCCTCCATTGACCTCTCACTTCAGGTGTCCTTTAATGCATTTGTGTGATCCACACAGACTTAAACCACATTAGAACCAGCCCACTAGAGAAATGACACATGCTAGTGGGTGTTGTATGGGTCAAAATAACAAATGACCGCCTGTTTTATAAACTCAGGCATCTGTGACACATACTGTGTAATGAAGGGGGCACCGTAGCTTTAAAACTATGTTAGGGCTGGTTCAGACGGACGTTTGCAGAGCGTTTACAGCCAGCGTTCAGGGCTTGGTGTTAAACGCTCCCATTCAAGTGAATGGGAGCGTTTGTACCAAGCTTTCAAGCGCGTTTACACAAACGCGGCGTTTGGGTCCCGATTTTCCCTGGCGTTCAAGGAGCCCCTGGAAGCTACATGTAGCTTCCAGGGGAGGTTAACCGCGACGGCTAATGTCCCCCTAGGGGAAGAAAAAACGCGACCGCATCCAAACGCACACGAACGCTGCTGAACGCGACGCCAGCAAACGCAACGCCTCCAAACGTCCGTCTGAACCAGCCCTTAGGCCTGAGACGCACTGAGCACTTTTCTGACCATCAGTGCTGTCAGTTTGTTGTTTTTTTTTTAATTCTCCCATTGACTTGCATTAAAGTTGTGGTAAAATTGCCACGATTTTTCAAAAATCGCAATTGCGGCAACTTTACTGCAATTTTAATGCAAATCAATGGGATTTAAAAAAAAACGCACAGACGGTGAGAAAAGTGCTCACAGTGTGTCTCAGGCCTTAGTCAACTGCAATGCGATACAGTGGGCAACAGCGGGGTGACTCAAATGGACAGGAGTTACCTGTGATTCCTATTTTGAGCTGCCTGTTGCTGAACTTGCTGTATTTGCTGAGGTGCCGGGCGTTTCCGGGACTGGTCCATGCCAGACTGAGCCATCCCTGGCCGGGCAGCTGGACTTCCGCCGTAACCTGGAGGTCCCATGGCTGGCCCCTGAGGAGTCATCCGACTACCTGGAAGCATCCCCGGTCGCTGCAATGAAGCAATACTCATTAGTTAGTGTACCGTGTGCTCTGAAGGAAAACTATATTCATTTTTATCAGCTTTTACTTTTTTTTAAGTTTTTTAAATGGGTGAAACATGTTTGCTAAACATTTTTTTTATCTCCATATTACTCAGTTGGCAACATTTCTGGAGTTTCAAGTAACTAAGGCCACATACAGACATCAGACCATAGTCTTTGGAAACTGAAAGATCACAGACCAATCTTACCACCCTTCCTGTAGTATAGGAGCCATACTCTACACAGTCTTTTCTATGGAGCTGAACTCCACATCAGAAAAAAATCATTGCAAGATGCTGCACACACAGATGCTGTACAGACACAAAAGATCAGTATCTGCAAAAGATCTGTTCCTGCCAAAAATCCATTCCTGCAAATTGCAATGATAGTCTATGAGATCTGCAGATCATCATACACACATGATTTAACTGACATTCATCTGCAGATCAGATCCACCAGGATGGATTTTCAGATCTGCAGATGAATGTCAGTTAAATCATGTGTGTATGATGATCTGCAGATCTCATAGACTATCATTGCAATTTGCAGGAATGGATTTTTGGCAGGAACAGATCTTTTGCAGATACTGATCTTTTGTGTCTGTACAGCATCTGTGTGTGCAGCATCTTGCAAAGATTTTTTCCTGATGTGGAGTTCAGCTCCATAGAAAAGACTGTGTAGAGTATGGCTCTTATACTACAGGAAGGGTGGTAAGATTGGTCTGTGATCTTTCATTTTCCAAAGACTATGGTCTGATGTCTGTATGTGGCCTAAGCAGTAGCTGACTACCTAGACACCTCTGACACTGAGGTCAATGGAAATTACAGCCTCTGCAAGTAACCACACAGAGCACCTGAGGTGAGACAAATTTTATAAGTTACACATACCTACATAAACTGTAAGGTCACCCAGATTCTCCATGTCCCTTTATTGTGCCAAGCCTCTCCTCTGTGCTGCCGTTGTATGTTCCAGTGGGAGCAGGGCACATGCTCTGCCCAAATGGCTGTGCAGAGCATTCACAGCCAAGTGTTCTGGTGCATGGTTCAGGAATATTCAAAATTACGCATGCCCACGACACTCCCAGCAGCGGCTGTTACACACAGCAGGGCAGAACCGTGCACAAAGAGGACACACAAGAGTAAGCACTAGTCTAGTTTAGGAGACTCAGCATGCAGCTACTCCTGATCAAACTTTTAATTAGATAGCACTGACCGTGACCCCTGGGGGTGGTGGCGGGAGTTCACTTACCCATGCTGCCGCCTATAGACGATGCATTCTACTTGCGGTCGAAATAGCTCCATTACTTCCTCCTTCAAAACCGGGAGGAGGAAAAAGGGGCGTTACGTAGACCGCATGGGCTATAGGCGGTGGCATAGGCAAGTTAACACCCCCCCCCCCCTCCGCCATAGGCATCACTACTCTCATTTGAGCCAAAACCGAGCCAGGCTCAGAGGATGAGATCATCCAGTGATGCTGTATATACTACTACAAGATGCTAACTAATGAGTATTTTTAGACTTCCTAAACCCAATACAATATCAAATACTGTAGATTAAAAGAATTTACATTGCTTGTGCTTAGATTTCTCTCTATTCGCACTTTACACTACAGAGCGGAGCCTCCCCTAAAGTGAAATGGCTGGCACCCAGTCTAGCATGGGTTCCTATCCAGTACCGGACTGCCAGAAGTTGTGTGTGATACAGCAGAGATGTGCTCTACCACAGGGCTAGGACCATTTCTGGGAGACTGGCGTTGGCAGGCACCAGCGCTGGCTGAAAGCCTTGGCTATGACTGATCACAGCCATTCTAAAACTGCTGTTTAAATAGCAAACCATGTGCGTAACTTGCTGCTAGTCTAGAGAGGAAAACTTAACTGTTTACAGAAAAAAGGTTGGCCTAATATTACAAGGAGTACTCTTTTGAACATTAGAGGTGCTGCTTATACACATCAACAATTTCAAACAAAGGCACCCAAATCACAATAAAAACAGCATATTTCGGCCGGCAGCAATAAATTACTGACTGAGCGCCGCTACAGCCATAATTCACATTGTGGCCTATGGTGGCGCCTGGTGTGCCCAGATTCCCAGCGCTTTTTTTTGCCTGACTCATCGCCGGGCCCCTTTTTTAGTCTGCGGACGCACTACCCTTTTTGTATTAGGAAGAGCGGCTTCGGCTTACTGCGCAGGCACAACTGTACTCACTCGGTACGGCTGTGAAGGGTCATGAGAACATACCCAACAAACTCTTGTAGGATATGTTCAGGAGGTCTGTGTATACCAATGGTGGAAGTGATGAGGACACAGGAAGCCTCTAGGTAAGTATGTTTTTTTTACTTACACTTCACCTCGGGTACACTTTAAAGCAGACCTGTAGTGAGAAATTCACTTAAAGGGGAACTGAAGTAAGAGGTATACGGAGGCTGCTATATTTATTTCCTTTTAATCAATACCAGTTGCCTGGCAGCCCTGCTGATCCTCTGCCTCTAATACTATTAGCCATAGCCCCTGAACAAGCATGCAGCAGATCAGGCGTTTCAGACTTTAAAGTCAGATGACAAGACTAGCTGCATGCTTGTTTCTGGTGTTATTTAGATACTATTATTGCAAAGAAATAGACCAGCAGGGCTGCCAGGCAACAGGTATTGATTAAAAGGAAATAAATATGGCAGCCACCGTATACCTTTTACTTCAGTTCCCCTTTAAATTTGATACTCAAGAAGAGGAAAGGCTCTAAGCAGGGATGCTCAAATTCGGAAGATACCCGGATAGTTGCAATCCGGATATCTCCCAGTAATGCTGTGCGGGCTGGGCGGGGGGGGGGGGGTCAAGCTTACCTCTCTGACATCTTCTTCGCTCGTCCCTCGGCGCCTCCCATGATGCGGTCCACGCGGCGGTCACGTGACTACAAACACTTCCTCCTTCCGGGTTGAAGGAGGAAGCGTTTGTAGTCACGTGATGCGCGTGGCCCGCATCGTGGGAGGCGCTGAGGGACAAGCGAAGAAGACGTCAGAGAGGTAAGCTTGACCCCCCCCGCCCAGCCCGCACAGCATTACTGGGAGATATCCGGATTGCAACTATCCGGGTATCTTCCGAATCCGAATTTGAGCATCCCTAGCTCTAGGTAGTATAGAAACTTCCTGTTCCTCAGTCCAGCCCGTTGTTCCTCCGCTGTCAGTCGGTAAAGAAGTTTACCTGAAAACCTCTTTGGAACTACTTCGAGGATGCGTACATCGCTAGCATACATCCGTGAGTTCAGACTCAGGCCTGGAACCCACTATAAATTGCTATCGCAAGCATTTTTAATGAGCGTTTTGTAAGCTATATCTTGAGCATTTTCTAGCGATTTTGAAGCGATTTTAAAAAGTGCAAGCTTTTTGCCAGCGATTGTGTAGCGACTTGCGATTAACAATTTTAATTCTGAGTGGTCCTTTTAATTTTCATTTTTTTACAGTGTGAAATTAAAAACCGCTAGCAAATCGCTCTGTGTAGGTTTGGAAGAACGATTACGCCAGTGTTTATATACTTTACATTGCAGAAACGCTAACGCTCAAAAATGCTGCATATCTTGCATTTGAGATTTTGGTAATCTCAATCGCTCCAGTGGAATTTGGCCCGTTCATTAACATTAGCTGAGCATTTGGTGGAATCGCTAGCATTTTTAAAATCCTCCATAAACGTAAAAAAAAAAAAAACAGACAAAAAAAAAAAACCATACTAGTGTGTTCAAGCCCTCACGCACGTCCAGTACAATTCACTCATCCTCAGAAGTACGCGAGGACACAAGTAGCTCTGAAGAGTTGTGCGATCTTGCCAAGGCCGAACAGCTTTACTGACTGACAGCGAGGAACAATGGGCCAAACAAAATGTAAAATGTTATGTATGCATATCCCATCACCCTGAGTTACATCTACCCTTTTTTATGTCTGCCAATAAAGGTCTGTTGTGCTTTCTGTGCCAACAATAATTCCTGGTACGATATCCTGTACTTGGCGAATACAATCTAATATGATGGCTTTATACTACCTAGTCACAACCGTCTTTTTAGGCAAGTATCTAACCAGATGAGAGTTTCCTCACTTCAGGTTCAATTTAAAGTGTACCAGAGACCACTGAAATGCAAGATTTTTTTTTTGATTTTTTTTACCCGGGTCTTCCACTAGCCCCATAAGCACGTCTGAGTCCCTTGCCGTCCTCCCTCGGTCTGCCTTTCAGCCGCAATCTTATGCGCATGTGCGGACATCCCTTGCATGCGCAGAAGACCCAGACTGACATGACTGAGTCTGTTACCATGGCTGATCGCGGCTTAACAGCAGATGGGAGGAAGGCGAGGGACTCGGACGTGCTTATGGGGCTGGAGGAAGCTGCAGGTAAGTAAGAAATCTTGCCTTTTACTGGTCTCTGGTTTACTTTAATGCCTGGTACACACCATGCAATTTCCCATCAGATAGATGGGTCGATAGATCATTTCTGACAGATCCAATCGGATTTCTGATTGTTTTCCTGACCACTTCTATGCAAATCGATCAAAAAAACGATCGGAAATCAGATGCGACCTGTCAGAAATTATCTATTTGACCCATCTGACGGGAAATTGCATGGTGTGTACCAGAGACGAAGCACCCTCATGTATTTTGCCACATATATCAGTGGGAACATTACAGAAAACACCTACCCTACTCTGTTTCATCTTTTACTGCTCAGCCTGCTTGTTATCAGCCCTGATAAAATCCCCTACTGAACATTCAGTTTGGCTTGCTCAGGAATCATCATAGCCGAGTCTGTCTTCTCTGATGTCTTTCAAACCCAAGCCTGCCCCCTTCTGGCTCTGCTATAATGACTCAGCTATAATGATTCCTGAGCAAAGCCAGACAATGCTCAGTCTGGGATTTTATCAGGGCTGGTAACAAGCAGGCTGAGCAGTGAAGGATAAAACAGAGAGCAGGGTACATGTTTTCTCTAATGTGCCCACTGATATATATGGTAAAATACATGATGGTGCTTCGTCTCTGGTTCACTTTAACCTCTTCTCTACCACTACCACAGGTTTTTTCCCCTTCAAAAGCTCTTCCCATTCATTCGGTAATAACTTTATCACCAATTATCACACTGAAATGATCTATACATTATTTTTTGTGGGAAAAACTAGGCTTTCTTTGGGCAGTACTTTATGCTAAGAATGATATTATTTTATATGCATTTGACAGGGGAAAATAAATAAAAATCACCATTTCTCAGCTTTAAGCCATTGTAGTTTAAAAATAAAAATGTGCTATTGTAGATAAAACAGACATTCTATTTGCCTATTTGTCCCGGTTATTACAATGTTTAAATTGTGTCCCTAGTACAAAAGTATTGCGATACTATTTTATTTTTGGGTTAGGGGTGAAGGAGTTTCAAAAATAATGAAAATGTATTTAATTTTTCTATGGTAAGTGAATAATGGTGTACTTGGAAGTAGTTTTACTTTTTGACCACAAGATGATGCTATACGTATTCTGTTTTCTAAAAATAGAAAACAGAACCAAATATTTACATGGGTTTATAGGCGTTTGTAAACAAGGACGTAGAAAAGCGTGTCAGAAGTTGCCAAGGGCTCTTTCACATCAGAGCTTGCGTTGGAGAACGCTCAAAGCATACGTTTTGTTGTATGCGTTTTGATATGCGTTGCAGTGAGTGTGCGTTTTTAATCCGTTTTCAATGCGTTACAGCACATAGGAAAACGCAGGTAATTTTTTTTTCTTTTAGTTTTCAACTTTCTACATTGTTCCTCTGTTGCATTCTGGGACTGATTGCCTGCGTTAACGGATTAAAAACGCGCATAGTGTGCGTTTTACATTGACTAACATTGTAACGCATAAAGCTAGCGTCGGCCGAAAAACTGCGCCTGGGTGCAGTGTAACGCAATGCACAAAAAGGCTGCGTTATATGTGAAAGCTAAAATGAAAGTCTATGGACTTTCATTTCACCTTGGGTAACGCAAACTTTACCCGTTGCGTTGAAACGCAGAAAATCTGCCCTAATGTGAAAGAGCCCTAAGTGGTTAAAGGTAACCAGAGAGAAAAGATTTGTTAAAATAGAAAAAGATTTTATACATACCTGGAGCTTCCTCCAGCCCCATACGCACGGATCGCTCCCACGCCGCCATCCTCCGCTTTCTGGATCCGCCGGTACCGGGCCCGTCACTTCCGGCGGACGTGGCCAATTGTCCGCATCACAGGGGCTCCCTCCATACCCGTACGCATGCGGCTGCGCAGTAGGCAGCCTCATGCGTAAGTATATGGAGGGAGCCCCCTGTGATGCGGAGAATTGGCCGCGTCCGCCAGCCGACTGGCGGTAATGACGGGACCCGTTACCGGCGGATCCAGGCAGCTGAGGAAGGCGGCGTGGGAGCGATCCGTGCGTATGGGGCTGGAGGAAGCCCCAGGTATGTATAAAATCTTTTATTGATCCTCTCTGGTTCCCTTTAAGGGCTCTTTTCCACTGGCTGCGATTTTCTGCTTTTTGTGCATCGCTTGTGATCTGTAAAGTGCAGAGACACAGGCTTGCTGATAAACATTGAGCCGTTGCATCTCTATTAGTACAATGTGACTGCTACACAATTTTACCCGATTGTAAATGTCAGGGTCTAGTTTAGGGGATCCAGCAGGAAACCTCATAGGGAAATTCCATTAACGTGATTGGGTGAACAGCACCCTCTCGAGCTGCTAGGTTTCCTATAGGTTATAGTATTCAGCCAATCACAATGCTTCATGCTGTAGAGGGTGCTGTGATTGAAGAACTGTTCCCTATGAGGTTTCCTGCCGGGTCCCCTAAACGAGACTAGCATCGGGCTATTTCCCACTAGCAATGCTAGTAGCAATTGTGCTCAATGAAATTCTACATGTACCCACCGCACGCTTTGCCAGTGCAATTATGTCATCTGACTGGTTTCAGGAAATAGTAAAAAGTGTGGGAACATTCTTGGCACCAGTCTAGAAGACCCAGCAAGAAACATAATGGCAAACAGTTCTATAGCAGCACCATCTACTACACAAAGCGTTGTGATTGGCCGAATAGTGTAGGTGGTATTTACTACAATCTACCTGGAACCTAGCAATGTGAAAGGGTGCTGTCCACCCAATCACATTAGTATGAGACTTACTGCTGGGTCCCCTAAACTAGAATAGCGCCAAAAGCCCTAAGGCCACGTTCACATTAGCAAACGCGGACGGCCGTGCGTTCGGAACGCAACATATATGAACACACGCCATCCGCGTTTGTATGCATTGCGTGGCTGATCCCATTCACTGAAGTGAATGGGTCAGCCGAGCGTTTCTGCAAAAAATTTGTGCAGCATGCATTCCAGGACCGCATGCAGTGTGAACATCAAACAGTGCAGTCAATGCACTGTCTGATGTTGTGCGTGTCTGCCTCCTTCACGCGTTCCCGAAACACGGATGGGACTGCCTGCAGTGTGAACGGGGCCTAAGGGCCCATTCACATTTGGGCAAGTAGCAGACGTTTACCACTGATCACTAGCGCTTTTTAAAGTGCTAGTGCAATTCAAAGTATATCGCAGTGGTCTCACTGCCGTGATCACCTGTGAGTATCGGTAAACACATTGCATAGAGCGCTTTTTCGTGGTTTTTGAGCAATTGCGATTACAATGCTAAGGAAACTAACCACAACTGCTAAAAAAAAAAAATTATCACAAAAAAAAAAAAGTACAGTGAATAATACAAGTTTATTGCATCCAAATCACTGCTGCAAAATCACTAGCGCTAATTGCTAGCATTTTTCGATCAGGAGTGTAAATGGGCCCAAAAAGTAGCCATACACTCTGAAATAGTTTCAATGGGTTAGATATTAGATTTGATATACGGAACACATCAAATCTAGTGAAAATCTGTTTAAACTACTGCATTTTAATGGATATTAGGACTGTAGGAGAGATGCGTGGTGCAACATAAAGCGGTGGCTCCACAACTCAGCACCCCCTTTACACTCCCGCCAATGGTAGCGTCCGCACTCACAGAACGGGGCTTGGGCACACATAACTTGGGGGAGGGGTGCTGGCTCTCTGACCTCCATTCTGACTTACCGGATACGCGGCTCCAGGCATTGGAGAGCGGTACATGCCCTGACCCGGGGCGGGGCCCATCCTCACAGGAGGCCCCGGCGTCCCCGGGCCCATTGCAGCCGTAGCTGGCCCGGATCCCCCGGGAGTCACTGACTGGAACCCAGCCCGCGCCGCCATCCCTCTGCAACAATGGGGCCGGAAGCGGAAATTCCGTGTCACGCAAGGGGGCCCCGACAAACTCAAACAGAGCTTTACACGGAGTAAGCGGCGAGAAAGAGACAGGAAGTACCTCAACCGCCATTTTGGATTTGGGAAAATGCTAAAAAATGAGTCGTATGCGAGCAAATAAAACCTATTGTTTATATGAGATTGTCCATGTGGTTGGAGGAGGGGTGATGTAGTGACATCAGGAGAGGATCAGTTTCCATGTGTAAGCTTAGGGCTGGATCGTTGCATTACTTGCACTTCCTGTCCTGACCTAGTACACAGAATTATCCATGATACAAGATCATGGCCAGCCAGAGATTTCACATAATCTGCTCGTCTTCCAGGAGTAACTAATTATCTCATGCCACTTTCACATGTGGGGCGGAATTTAAAGGGCCGCCTTTTGGTTACACATAAAAAATATCGGCTTGTGGGTGTGGCTTACAGGTGGGAGTGGTTTGTTACAACCCCCTAATTGCAGAAGACTAGATTTAAAAAAAAGTTTTATTGAAATGTAAACATTGCTTGTGTAAGGTGGCCCATGTCTGCCTCTCCTTGTAGCGTCCCTCCAGCCTGTCCTGTGATGCTGCACTTCAGTGACACAAGAAGTCAGATTTCATCATCCTGCTGCTTGCATTATAGTAACTGTAGCCAGTAACCATGTCCCAAGTTTAGGATGGACGTTTATGGAGGTCTATAATAAAGCTTCCCTGGTGGTAGTAGCAGTGGAATAATTGCACCATGTTAGCCACCAGTAAAAGCAAGAATTTTGAAGGAAGCATGAAAAAAGGGCGCTGGCAGCTAGCGGACAAAAAGGGCCCTGCAATTCGCTCCTAGCTGAACAGGAAAAAAGGGCGCCGGAGATTATTAACGTTTTAGTACTGCGCCCGTGACAAATCACGTTTACAAATATATTAAACATATCTATCGTATGAAACTAAAACGTTGTTTAAAATTTTATGACAACATTATTATTCACATAATAAAGCGATCAGTAAGTAAATCGTAATATTTTTTTGCAGTCACTATTTGTAAAACATTATTATCCACACAATAAAGCGATCACTAAGGGGGGGTCTTAGGGTTAGGCACCACCAGGGAGGATTTAGGGTTAGGCACCACCAGGGGGGTGGTTAGGGTTAGGCACCACCAGGGGGGTGGTTAGGGTTAGGCACCACAAGGGGGGTCTTAGGGTTAGGCACCACCAGGGGGGTGATTAGGGTTAGGCACCACCAGGGGGGTGGTTAGGGTTAGGCACCACAAGGAGGGGTCTTAGGGTTAGGCACCACCAGGGGGTTGGTTAGGGTTAGGCACCACAAGGGGGTGGTTAGAGTTAGGCACCACCAGCGGGGTCTTAGGGTTAGGCACCACCAGGGAGGATTTATGGTTAGGCACCACCAGGGGGGTGGTTAGGGTTAGGCACAACCAGGGGAGTGGTTAGGGTTAGGCACCACCAGGGGGGTCTTAGGGTTAGGCACCACAAGGGGGGGGGGGTCTTAGGGTTAGGCACCACCAGGGGGGTGGTTAGGGTTAGGCACCACCAGGGGGGTGGTTAGGGTTAGGCACCACAAGGAGGGGTCTTAGGGTTAGGCACCACCAGGGGGTTGGTTAGGGTTAGGCACCACAAGGGGGTGGTTAGAGTTGGGCACCACCGGCGGGGTCTTAGGGTTAGGCACCACCAGGTGGTTGGTTAGGGTTAGGCACCACAAGGGGGGTGGTTAGAGTTAGGCACCACCAGCGGGGTCTTAGGGTTAGGCACCACCAGGGAGTGGTGGTTAGGGTTAGGCACCACCCGGGGGGGGGGGGGGTGGTTAGGGTTAGGCACCGCCAGGGGGTCTAGGGGTTAGGGATAGGTACAGGGAGGGTTCTGTGTGAGAGTAGGGTTAGGTTTAGTTGTACTAAAATTTTAGTAATGTTTTACTACAGTTATTTTTCATTGTTACAAACAATATTTTCTGATTTTATTACATGAAGAAACGATAAATGAAGGTTATACACAATATTATGTGTAACTACTCTAATCCAGTGCACTTGCCTATGGAGTTCCACAGGGTTCTGTACTATCACCATTACTCTTTGCAGTCTACATGCTCCCACTGGGAAAAATAATCCAGAACTATGGCCTAGGATACCATTGTTATGCAGATGACACACAACTGTATCTGTCCTTCAAGCCTGGAACCCAAGACCCATCAGCATCCATAAATGCGTGTCTAGTGGATTTACAAAATTGGATGAACGCCAGCTGGCTGAGGCTGAACTCTGACAAAACAGAGGTGTTGGTGGTAGGTGGTCCACACATGATGGATAAAGTTCAAAACGCTCACAACCTCAAACTAGCAATTGGGGGAGATACTGTACAGTATAAAGACTGTGCGAAACCTTGGGGTGATCCTGGATGGAAATCTAAAACTCAGACAGCAGGTATCAGCTGTCGTCAAGTCTTCCTTCTTCCATCTAAGAAATATAGCGAAAATCAAACACCTTATCCCAGCTGAAGACCTACCTGCCCTGGTTCATGCATTTGTATCCTCCCTCCTAGAGTATTGCAATGCCTTGTTCATCGGATCTACAGATAAGGTTCTGCGCCCCTTACAGCTAGTACAGAATGCTGCAGCCAGACTCCTAGCCAATGCCCACCGCAGCTCACACATCACCCCAGTACTGCAAACTCTTTACTGGTTGCCAGTAAAATGGAGAATCAATTTTAAGATCTGCCTGCTGACATTCAAGGCTCTACACCACATGGGACCCAAATACATCGCGGATCTATTGGAACTTTATGCCCCTCCACGCACCCTCCGCTCTGCCAACAAGATGGGTTATTCCCAGGATACACTTAACATTTGGTGCTCGGGCCTTTTCCTATGCAGCCCCTACTCTATGGAACTCACTTCCACAATCATTACGAGAGGCTCCTTCTCTGGACAGCTTTAAAAAAAGGCTAAAAACTCACCTCTTTTCCTTAGCCTTTGAGACTGCATAATGCAGGGTCACAGCGCTTTGAGTCCCCAGGGAGAAAAGCGCTATATAAATATTATTGTTATTGTTGTTATTGTTATTATACAATTATAATTATTATAGATATATTATCGTTTATTAACAAACGTTATTATAAGTTTCACTTTCAAAATAGGGAAGATTATAGTTTTTACAATTTGCGAACTCATACACATTATTTAATGTTTTTTAATTTGTAAAACATTATTGTAAACGAAATACAACACATTATTTTTTATAAACGTTATTGCCACTTATCGCTTACACCCCGCACCCTTTTTACATGTACGCAGTTTTGAATTGGGATGATACCCTTTATTGACTAAAAGACTCAGGTATTTTTTTAAGTTAAAGAGAACCTGTACTGAGTAAAAATATTTAAAATAAATACATGAGGTAAATTCAAATGAACATTACATAGTTACCTTGCCATCAGTTCCTCTCAGAAGCTCACCATTTTCTTCTGACAATGATCCCTTCCAGTTCTGACAATATTTTGTCAGATCTGAAATATATCAGTTGCTGTCAGTAAAATATCAGTTATAGCTGAGAGGAAAACTGATGTACCAGGTAATATCCATGTTTCCCTATGGCTCAAGTGGGCGATGTTACAGTTTAACTGTGTGCTGACCAGAAAGCTGTTATGGGTAATGGCCATTTTCAAAATGGAGGACGGAAAATTCCCTTGATCACAGTGAACAAACAGGACGCGGGACAGGAGAATAACACTGAGGAGTAGACTACATGGAAGGTAAGTATGACTTGTGTATGCTTATTTTGACTTTTAATTTTCAGTTCAGGTTTTCTTTAAAGGAATGTGTGGTATGTTGAGGTATCTTTCTGCAAAGTAGCAAAAGTTAGCCAAATAAACAGTATCATTCTAATTCAAAACTTCTAGCTTCCCTGGTAATGTTAGTGGTCTCCCTCCCTCCCCGATATAGATTTGGGCATCGCCATACACCGTCATGTTATTTATGGCTTTAGTGTCACAGGTGGAATGTCTACAAAATCACTAATTTGAGTGTCAACAATAGCTGGACCCTGAATTACGTGGGCAAAAGAACAAATTAGGTAATAATTTAGGGAATATTTTTGTTATATTCCCCTAGTTTACCTAGCACAGGGAGAGCCATCTCTCGGCTTCTTCCTGCGCCCAAACTACAGGTGACCAGAACATGCGTACGCTCCCTGAGGGTGTTATTGGCCTTCCTCATATAGCTACCCTGGTGGTGTTAATGGTTCCCTCTCCCTCCCTAATATAGCTATCCTGGGGTTGTTATGGTAGGTACACATCATGCAATTTCCCGTCAGAACGACGTGTCAAGCCGATCATTTCCAACATGTCCAGTCTGCTCTCGATCGATAATGGAATCAATTTTGTGCTGTAATGAATTGAAATTTGATCCCATTATAAATCGGGAGCAGATCAAACATGTCAGAAATTATCCCCCCATATATCTTTCCTGGTGGTGTTAGTGGCTCATCTCCCTCCCCTAAAAACTTTCTCTGGTGGTGTTAGTGGTCCCCCTCCCTCCCCTAAATACCTTCCATGGTGGTATTAGTGGTTCCCCTCCCTTCCCTACAGTGGCTTGCAAAAGTATTCGGCCCCCTTGAAGTTTTCCACATTTTGTCACATTGCTGCCACAAACATGAATCAATTTTATTGAAATTCCACGTGAAAGACCACTGCAAAGTGGTGTACATGTGAGAAGTGGAACGAAAATCATACATGATTCCAAACATTTTTTACAAATCAATAACTGCAAAGTGGGGTGTGCGTAATTATTCAGCCCCCTCAGTCAATACTTTGTAGAACCACCTTTTGCTGCAATTACAGCTGCCAGTCTTTTAGGGTATGTCTCTACCAGCTTTGCACATCTAGAGACTGATATCCTTTCCCATTCTTCTTTGTGAAACAGCTCCAGCTCAGTCAGATTAGATGGACAGCGTTTGTGAACAGCAGTTTTCAGATCTTGCCACAGATTCTCGATTGGATTTAGATCTGGACTTTGACTGGGCCATTCTAACACTTGGATATGTTTTGTTTATGCCCTTCCATTGTTGCTCTGGCTTTATGTTTAGGATCGCTGTCCTGCTGGAAGGTGATCCTCCGCCCCAGTCTGATGTCTTTTGCAGACTCCAAGAGGTTTTCTTCCAAGATTGCCCTTTATTTGGCTCCATCCATCGTCCCATGAACTCTGACCAGCTTCCCTGTCCCTGCTGAAGAGAAGCACCTCCAGAGCATGATGCTGCCACCACCATATTTAACAGTGGGGATGGTGTGTTCTGAGTGATGTGCAGAGTTAGTTTTCTGCCACACATAGCGTTTTGCATTTTGGACAAAAAGTTCAATTTTTGGTCTCATCTGACCAGAGCACCTTCTTCCACGTGTTTGCTGTGCCCCCCACATGGCTTGTGGCAAACTGCAAACGGGACTTCTTATGCTTTTCTGTTAACAATGGCTTTCTTTTTGCCACTCTTCCATAAAGGCCAACTTTGTGCAGTGCACGACTAATAGTTGTCCTATGGACAGATTCCCCCACCTGAGCTGTAGATTTCTGCAGCTCGTCCAGAGTCACCATGGGCCTCTTGACTGCATTTTTGATCAGCGCTCTCCTTGTTCGGCCTGTGAGTTTAGGTGGACGGCCTTGTCTTGGTAGGTTTATGTGAGAAAACGCGGAAGAGCCGCCGCGGGTGCTCAGAGCAAGGCGGCTGATTCCGCGTCCAACGCGGCAGGTTGCGCGCGTGGGCCTGCATCTGCTAGCATGACTGAACGCGGAGAAACCGCCGCATGTCCTGAGAACAAGGTGGCGGATTCCGCGTCCGACGCGGCGGTTTGCAGGCATAGGCCTACATCTGTCGGTATGGCTGAACGCGGAGAAACCGCCGCATGCTCTGATAGCGGTGCGGCTGGTTCCGCGTCCAGCACAGCGGATGGGTTACAACACATGTCTGGTGTGGCTGGGACTGATAGTCCACACAGGTTCAGAAGGACGCGCGCGCGCTGAGAGGCAGAGCTTTTATGACAGCCAGAAGGGAGTCAGCTGACCAAGCCGGTCAGCTGACAATTCTATCAGTTCTCATTGGTCCAGCACTTAGGGGAGGCGCTGGAGAGCGCTATAGTATATATACTGGGTGCTGGTCATTTCTCTGGTGTCTGTCGTTGCGATCACTACGTGGAAGCACTCAGACCTTTTTGTCAGTATCTGTATTATTCTCTAGACCAGTTCCAGGGTGTTGATGATCACGGACCTCACACCCCAGACTAGGAATACTGTATTTCATCTGAGTTATTCTCTAGACCAGTTTCAGGGTGTTGATGATCACGGACCTCACACCCCAGACTAGGAATACTGTATTTCATTTGTGTTATGCTCTAGACCAGTTCCAGGGTGTTGATGATCACGGACCTCACACCTCAGACTAGGAATACTGTATATTATCTGTGTTATTCTTCAGACTAGTTCCAGGGTGTTGATGACTACGGAACTCACACCCAAGACTAGGAATTAGCGTTACCATCTTGTCATATTTCAGATTAGTTCCGGGGTGTTGATGATCAAGGAGCTCACACCTAAGACTAGGCATTGTTTGATTATTTGTTATGACCTTCTGCTTTCCTGACCACTCTTCTGATCTCTGATTTGGTACTTCGCTATATCTGATTCTCCGTTGCCAAACCTTGCTTGCCTTAGGATTCCGAATCAGTCTCTTGTCTCTGTATCTGATCTGTCTGTCTGTTGCCGACCTGGCTTGTCCGACCTTGAGAACTATCTCCTCTGTTTAGAGATAGTTCACATATCTGTCAGTGACACTCCACCATTGGTGTCACTCACACTCTGGTCCTTCCCACTCTCAGCCTGACTCCTCCCCTTGGGGAACCTCAGGCCATTGGAAGGAGACTGTTCTTTGGACAGTATCTCTTAGTGCCTTGCACCCTCTATACGGGTGCTCTCCTCAAAGTATTACTGTTGCACCAAACACTCATATTACTCAGGTGTCCAGAGGTTAGAGATATATCTGATTATTGGTGATACTGCAGATCATCAATAATCGGGTATATATCTGTATTCTCGGTGATACTGCAGATCACCGATAATCGGATTCTCTCTATGTTACACCGATCGTTACAGAATGACAGACCCAAATGCAAATGGACGCACTCACCGGCCGTCTGGGCACACTTACCACTTCGGTGGATAACATCAACCAAGTGCTGGGTAGTCACCGGGCATTAATTGACGCTTTGTCCGGGTCTATACAAACCCTCCAGATGGCTGTGGATGAAGTGCGATCTCCTCCTAGCACCTGAAAAATGTACTGTACCTGAAAAATTTTCCGGTCACAGATCTGACTTCCGAAATTTTAGGAGTAGAGTGTTATCATACTTTGAGTTGAGACCTAATTCTTCAGGAACTATCGCCCAAAGGGTTACATTTATTAAAACTTTGTTATCAGGTGATTCACAGACCTGGGCGTACAGTCTGCCTGACGGAGACTTGGCCCTAACCTCTGTAGAGGAATTTTTTAAAGCCATGGCTATAATTTACGATGATCCAGACATTGCCTCGACTTCTGAACGGAAGCTCAAACTGTTACGTCAAGGCAAGAGTCCGGTTGAAGAGTATGCTGCTGAATTTAGGAGGTGGTCAGTTTCAGCCAGGTGGGATACCTTTACCCTTTTAGATTGTTTCTTATCAGGGTTGTCAGATGAGGTCTCTGATCTTATGTTAAGTCAGCCTGAGCCTAAGTCCATCGATGAGGCCATTTCATCGGCCATCAGAATAGATCGCCGGCTGCGCTATCAGAGACAGACTCGGGGTAGAAACTATGTGAGAATGGTATCCCACGCTGCGCCCCCTGTGACTCCACCTCCTCCCGTTTTGCCTCCACCTGAACCAATGCGGAAACGCAGGATAGCAGAGCAGCTTTGTCTTTATTGTGCAGAGGGGGGTCATAGAGTACAGAATTGCCCTAAGAAATCGGGAAACGCTACTGCCTAGGAGTAGTTGGGGGTAATACCCTAGGCGTGCAATTTTTACCCCTAGATGATAAACGGTTGCTTCTCCCTTGTACTATTTTATGGGAAGATAAATTTGAAGTCACTGAGGCCTTCATTGACTCAGGCTCAGCGGCTAATTTTATGGATTACGAATTTGCAAAAAAATTGGGTATTCCGCTCACCCAGGTAAAACCACCTATTCAGGTTACGGCAGTGGGTGATTCCCCTCTGCAGGGTAGCAGTCCTCTGTCACAGACTCCAGAGGTGGGAGTCACTATAGGGGTGCTGCATAGGGAGAATTTGCATTTTTTTGTGTTACACATGACTACCTCCACGATCATTCTTGGCATGCCTTGGTTACAACTTCACTCCCTTCTGATTGATTGGGCCACTGGTCAGCTAACGAGCTGGTCGTCCCATTGCTTTCGTCATTGTTTAGGGAAGGTAACCTTGGGCCAGACCAAGATTCACATGGAGGGAGTACCAGATCAGTATGCTGAATTTTCAGACGTGTTTTGTCCTAAATCAGCCGATAAACTTCCTTCACATCGCCCTTTCGATTGTCCCATCGTTCTCCGGTCTGGTTGTATGCCCCCTAGAGGTCACCTCTACAATTTGTCTGGGCCGGAAAAGTTGGCCATGCAGGAATATATTCGCGAAAACGTAGCTAAAGGGTTCATTTGCCCTTCCCGGTCACCGGCTGGAGCAGGTTTCTTTTTTGTAAAGAAAAAAGACGGAGGCCTTTGGCCATGCATTGATTATCGGGGTCTGAATAAAATCACAGTAAAAAATCGCTATCCATTACCTTTGATAGACGATTTATTTACTCAGGTCACCAATGCTAAGATTTTCTCAAAATTGGATTTGCGGGGTGCATACAACCTGGTGCGGATCAGAGAGGGCGATGAGTGGAAGACGGCCTTTAACACACCCGATGGGCATTACGTGTACCTGGTGATGCCCTTCGGGTTGTGTAACGCTCCGGCCGTCTTTCAGGAACTCATTAATGAGGTGTTCAGGGAGGTTTTGGGTAAATTTGTCCTGGTATATCTAGATGATATACTAATCTTCTCAGCTAAACTCTCAGAGCACAGGGCTCATGTCAGATTTGTGCTGCACAAGCTAAGACAGAACATGCTTTATGCTAAGTTGGAGAAATGCATTTTTGAGGTAACATCTGTCGCCTTTCTGGGGTACATAATTTCTACCTCGGGCCTTTCTATGGACCCTGCCAAAGTCTCGGCTGTCCTGGAGTGGCCTCAGCCAGTAGGACTGAAGGTTCTCCAGAGATTCTTGGGGTTCGCAAATTACTATAGAAGGTTCATAAAGGGGTACTCCACAGTCATTGCACCCCTCACCAGTCTCACAAAGAAAGGGGCAGATACCAACCACTGGGCCCCCGAAGCTCTGGCTGCTTTCTCCACTCTGAAAGAATTGTTTTGTTCTGCACCCATTTTGAGACACGTCGACACCTCCTATCCCTTTATCGTAGAGGTGGATGCCTCAGAGGTCGGGGTGGGGGCTGTGCTGTCTCAGCGTTCTGGGTTGCAGGGAAGATTACACCCGTGTGCCTATTTTTCTCGTAGGTTTTCACTAGCAGAGAAAAACTACGATATAGGCAACAGGGAGCTCCTAGCCATTAAATTGGCCTTTGAAGAATGGCGTCATTGGCTAGAGGGAGCAGAACATACGATTACAGTTTACACTGATCACAAAAATTTGGAATACATTGAGGGGGCTAAAAGATTGAGTCCCCGTCAGGCTCGGTGGTCACTGTTTTTCTCGAGATTCAGATTTGTAATTACGTATACCCCGGGTAGTAAAAACATTAAAGCAAATGCTTTATCCAGATGCTTTGAGCCAGAGACAGCACAGCCCTCAGACCCAGAGACTATTATCCCACAGAGAGTGGTATTGGCAGCCACAGAGACTTGGAAGAACTGGATGGAGACTTTAAGTCCCTTCCAGCAGGATGTCCCTGAGGGAAAACCTGAAGGAGTCATGTTTGTACCATTGCCGTTTCGTCTCCAGATATTGCAGATGTTCCACTCCCACAAAAATGCTGGACATCCTGGGGCCTTCAGAACACAGGACCTTGTTGCTAGGTGTGCTTGGTGGCCTTCATTGGCAACTGACTGCAAGGAGTATGTGAGAGAATGTGCAGTGTGTGCAAAAAGCAAACCCTCCCGTCTGGCACCTGTGGGAACATTGCAGCCTTTGCCCACCCCGAGTGAACCATGGACCCACTTGTCCATGGATTTTGTGGGTGAGCTCCCGAGGTCTGAAGGCATGTCGGTCATTTGGGTGGTAGTCGACAGATTCAGTAAAATGGCCCATTTCGTGCCCCTGAAAGGACTCCCCTCTGCCCAGGAGGTGGCCGATCTTTTCATCATGCACATTTTCCGGCTACATGGCATTCCGGAAAATATAGTGTCAGATCGGGGAGTCCAATTTGTTTCTAAATTTTGGAGGGCATTTTGTCATCAATTGTGCATGGAACTGTTGTTTTCGTCGGGCTACCACCCGCAGACCAATGGTCAGACCGAGAGAATTAATCAGTCACTGGAACAGTTTCTGAGGTGTTATGTTGCGGATGCGCAAAATGATTGGGTCAAGTTCTTGCCGTTCGCAGAATTTGCATACAATAATTTGAGAAGCTCTTCCTCTGGATTCTCTCCATTTCAGGTGGTAACTGGAAAGTTGCCTAAATTCTCCCCACTGCCAGTAGCTTTCACTCCCTTTCCAGCTTTGGAGGCTTGGCAAAAGTCATTTAAGAACATTTGGGGGATCGTGAGAAAGAATCTAGAGAAGGCCTTTCAGACTCAGAAAGGTCAAGCTGACAAGAAACGTTCCATAGAGTGGAAGTTCCGGCCAGGAGACCTGGTCTGGTTTTCCACTCGTCATTTGACTTTAAAACAGCCTTCGCCCAAGTTAGGACCCAGATTTGTGGGTCCTTTCCCAGTAACCAGGAAAATCAACAATGTTACTTATGCCATTGATCTTCCTGCCAGCATGCGTGGTGTAAGATCGTTCCATGTATCCCTGCTTAAGCCAGCAGTGCATTGGCATTGAGGAAAGAACATGGGTACCTGATTGTCGCATACATGCGGATAAATTAAAGAAGGAGTTCCACGCCCTGCATCCTGAGAAGCCGGGTAGAAGCTGTCTGGAGTCCACTCCTCAGGGGGGGGGGGGGGTACTTTGAGAAAAAAGTGGAAGAGCCGCCGCGGGTGCTTAGAGCAAGGCGGCTGATTCCAATGCGGCAGGTTGCTCGCGTGGGCCTGCATCTGCTAGCATGACTGAACGCGGAGAAACCGCTGCATGTCCTGAGAACAAGGCGGCGGATTCCGCGTCCGACGCGGCGGTTTGCACGCATAGGCCTACATCTGTCGGTATGGCTGAACGCGGAGAAACCGCTGCATGCTCTGATAGCGGTGCGGCTGGTTCCGCGTCCAGCACAGCGGATGGGTTAAAACACATGTCTGGTGTGGCTGGGACTGATAGTCCACACAGGTTCAGAAGGACGCGCGCGCGCGCGCTGAGAGGCAGAGCTTTTATGACAGCCAGAAGGGAGTCAGCTGACCAAGCCGGTCAGCTGACAATTCTATCAGTTTTCATTGGTCCAGCACTTAGGGGAGGCGCTGGAGAGCGCTATAGTATATATACTGGGTGCTGGTCATTTCTCTGGTGTCTGTCCTTGCGATCACTACGTGGAAGCACTCAGACCTTTTTGTCAGTATCTGTGTTATTCTCTAGACCAGTTCCAGGGTGTTGATGATCACGGACCTCACATCCCAGACTAGGAATACTGTATTTCATCTGAGTTATTCTCTAGACCAGTTAGAGGGTGTTGATGATCACGGACCTCACACCCCAGACTAGGAATACTGTATTTCATCTGTGTTATGCTCTAGACCAGTTCCAGGGTGTTGATGATCACGGACCTCACACCTCAGACTAGGAATACTGTATATTATCTGTGTTATTCTTCAGACTAGTTCCAGGGTGTTGATGACTACGGAACTCACACCCAAGACTAGGAATTAGCGTTACCATCTTGTCATATTTCAGATTTGTTCCGGGGTGTTGATGATCAAGGAGCTCACGCCTAAGACTAGGCATTGTTTGATTATTTGTTATGACCTTCTGCTTTCCTGACCACTCTTCTGATCTCTGATTTGGTACTTCGCTATATCTGATTCTCCGTTGCCAAACCTTGCTTGCCTTAGGATTCCGAATCAGTCTCTTGTCTCTGTATCTGATCTGTCTGTCTGTTGCCGACCTGGCTTGTCCGACCTTGAGAACTATCTCCTCTGTTTAGAGATAGTTCACATATCTGTCAGTGACACTCCACCATTGGTGTCACTCACACTCTGGTCCTTCCCACTCTCAGCCTGACTCCTCCCCTTGGGGAACCTCAGGCCATTGTAAGGAGACTGTTCTTTGGACAGTATCTCTTACTGCCTTGCACCCTCTATACGGGTGCTCTCCTCAAAGTATTACTGTTGCACCAAACACTCATATTACTCAGGTGTCCAGAGGTTAGAGATATATCTGATTATCAGTGATACTGCAGATCATCAATAATCGGGTATATATCTGTATTCTCGGTGATACTGCAGATCATCGATAATCGGATCCTCTCTGTGTTATACCGATCGTTACAGTTTACAGTTGTGCCATACTCCTTCCATTTCTGAATGATCACTTGAACAGTGCTCCGTGAGATGTTCAAGGCTTTGGAGATCTTTTTGTAGCCTAAGACTGCTTTAAATTTCTCAATAACTTTATCCCTGACATGTCTGGTGTGTTCTTTGGACTTCATGGTGTTGTTGCTCCCAATATTCTCTTAGACAACCTCTGAGGCCGTCACAGAGCAGCTGTATTTGTACTGACATTAGATTACACACAGGTGCACTCAATTTAGTCATTAGCACTCATCAGGAAATGTCTATGGGCAACTGACTGCACTCAGACCAAAGGGGGCTGAATAATTACGCACACCCCACTTTGCAGTTATTGATTTGTAAAAAATGTTTGGAACCATGTATGATTTTCATTCCACTTCTCATGTGTACACAACTTTGAATTGGTCTTTCACCGGGAATTCCAATAAAATTAATTCATGTTTGTGGCAGTAATGTGACAAAATGTGGAAAACTTCAAGGGGGCCGAATACTTTTGCAAGCCCCTTTATATATATATATATATATATATGCAGACACTGCCAATATATATGTACTCTAGTTAGATCAGTATTGTATATTGTATATTCTCTGGTTATCTGCCTTATTCTCCTGCTATCTATCCTGTGTATGACCCGGCTTGCCCCTCATTTTGATTCTGTCTCATCCTTCCTGTACTGCAGTCATCTGATACTAGTTTATGATCTCGGCCTGTTTACTACTCTGTCTCTGCCTTACTCTATGTACCTCAGTTTCTGATATGTGCATGACCTTTGGCTATCCCCGACTTCCCGATATCTATATTATCAAAGTATCTAGTGTTCAGGCATTACATTATAACGGACCAAAAAATTATTATCGATTAGGAGTTACAACGTCAGGTTCAGCTTCTTGCGACTGCTGTGAATCAACTCAGTACAACAGTCGCTGCTAAGCAAGATCAGTTGACACAGTTGATAAACGCATCTCAACCTGAGCTCTCAGCAGGTCGTAGAGAGCAGTTTGTAGCTTCTCCTCTTATGGAGATAAGATGCCACTTCTAGATAAATTCTCTGGTTCCAGATCTGATTTCAGTAATTTTATGAATCGATGCTTGACATACTTTGAGGTTAGACCGAGGTCATTTGGTTCTGAATCCCAGAAAATATCTCTCATTAAAACTCTCTTACAGAATATAGAATACAGAATACTTTATTTCGCCAAGTACAACGGAAGGTTGTACCTGGAATTATTTTTGGCACATACAGGGTTGGCGATGGTACAGTAACATGCACACAGATGAGAATACAGGTGAAAATACAGATGAAAATACACAAAGTAGTCATATAGGGGACCGTCTGGGTGCCATGTTGAGCGGAGCTGCCACAATCTTTATGCGGCGCTCAACTGCTCTGCAGCACATTTGGATGCCCGCATTATGCTATTGAACAAAGAAGATGGAAGAGAGAGGGCAAAGAAATAAAAAAGACATGGAGTGGTAGACAGTGAGTCCTAGAGTCTCCTCGGGGATGGTAATAACTGTCCCGGTCTTGCATACCCCATTCCTAGGCAGGAGGGCCGTGTCCGGGTTGGTGCAGACTCCATCAGAGCAGCCAGGGGCAGAATCGGTGGCATGGGAGTCCTGGCATGCGGCATTGGCAGGGACCGGTCCGATGGGATCGCCGCTGCGGCCTCCATGAGTGGGCCCACAGTGAATTGGCTGGCAGGGTGACAAGGACGATTGGAGAGCTGCCTATGCAGCTGCAATGGTGAAGGCCAGGCAGCGTGAGGCTGACTCCTGCTATCAGCGGCAGAACAAGTCCACCAATGGTGGCGTTACACAGCACCCGACTCCCCAGCGTCAGCAGCAGGAGTGTGCAGCAGGAGGCTGAGCGGCAGAGTGTCCTGGATGGCGGTCGACGGTAGAGTGTCATGAGCCCTCATGGGCCTCTCCAAAACAGCGCCATGAGGGGGTAGCGGTGGTGGGCCGTGTCCTGCTCAGAGCCGCCCTCGTGCAGGAGCTTCTCCCACGTGGTACGGAGAAGCCGCCGCTAGAGCCAGACTCTCTCAGACCTTGGCTTACGGGTTACCTCCCAATCACGAAGCTCTGTCATCTGTAAGCAAGTTCTTTGAAGCTATGGCCGTGATTTATGCCGATCCAGACGTGTCTTCTACCGTAGTTCGTAAACTTCGCGAACTCCGGCAGGGCCTTCATACTGCAGAAGAATACGCCGCTGAATTTAAGCGTTGGTCAGTTTCCTCCAAGTGGGGGAAGGCTGCACTCCTTGATCAATTTTTATTAGGTTTGGCAGACTCTGTAAACGATGCTCTGGTCAGTCACCCTGAACCTAAAACTCTTGAGGAGGCTATTTCTTTGGCCATTCGTGTAGATAGGCGAATTAGATATCGCCGTCAGGGTAGAGCTCATCCACCTGGCTGCCACGCCTGCTCCTCATTCTATTGGTGCTGCTACATTCTCTAGTGAGGAACCCATGCAGTTGGGTATTCCAGATTGTCTCCTTCTGAGAAACTCAGAAGACGTCATGAGGGGTTGTGTATGTATTGTGGTGAAAGGGGGGATTTTGTTCAGAATTGCTCAGCAAAGAAGGAGGCAGAAAAAAAAAGCGCCTAGGTGTGGTTGGGGAATCTCACCTGGGCGAGCAGATTCTTACACTTAAAGTGAAAAAAACATTACTACAAGTAACTGTTCTTTGGAATCAGTTTAGTCCTGCTCAGGCCTTTGTTGACTCCGGGGCAGCGGGTAACTTTATTGATTCACGGCAGCGGGTAATTTTATTGATTCAGAGTTTGCCGCAAGTTTAGGAATTCCAGCCTTGCCTTTACAAAACAAGCTTTATGTTACTGCCATTGACGATTCTCCTCTTCAGAGTGGCCAACCCATTGCTATCACTCCTGAAGTTTCTCTACAGATTGGAGTTTTGCATTTTGAAAAACTGCAGTTTTTCATTCTCAGAATGCCCTCTAGTCCCTCGGTTTTAGGTCTTCTGTGGTTGCAGACACACAATCCACACATTGATTGGTACTCTGGTCAACTTACCAAAGTGTTTAAAAAAAATCCACTACACAACGTGGAGATTGTGTCTGACAAATTACCGTGTCCTTATAAATCTTTTGCTGATGTTTTTTCTCCTCAGTCTGCTGACAAGCTGCCTCCTCACAGACCCTATGACTGTCCAATTGATTTGCTGCCAGGTACTATGCCTTCCCGGGGACATTTATATAACCTCTATGGCCCTGAAAAACAGGCTATGAAAGAGTATATCAAAGAGAACCTCGACAAGGGTTTTATCCGACCATCTACTTCCCCAGCTGGGGTAGGTTTTTTTCTTTGTAGAAAAAAAGGATGGTGCATTACGTCCGTGCATAGATAACAGAAGTGTGAATAAGATTACTGTAAAAATCAAGTATCTAGCGCAAGAATCTTCAGTAAATTGGACTTGAGGGGAGCATAATATTTGATCAGGATATGACAGGGTGATGAATGGAAGACGGCTTTTAACACCCAGGATGGACATTACGAGTATCTCGTAATGCCCTTTGGCCTATGTAATGCTCCAGCCGTCTTTCAAGATTTTGTTAATGATGTATTCAGGGATGTTCTAGGCAAGTATGTTGTGGTTTATTTGGACAATATTTTGATGTACTCCAACTCATTGTCAGAACATCGGAAACACGTGAAATTGGTTCTTCAGAAGCTAAGAGAGAATTCTCTGTTTGCAAAACTGGAAAAATGCCTTTTTGAGGTTACTCATGTACCATTTTTGGGGTATATAATTTCTGACTCTGGTTTTGTCTATGGATAAGAAGAAAGTATCCGCAGTTTTGGATTGGCCACAGCCCGGAGATCTTAAGGCCTTGCAAAGTTTTTTAGGATTTGCTAATTACTGTAACAGCCGGCGGGGATACCGCCGCGGCGGAGAGCGGCAGAGACGCCGTCTCCACGTGGCAGCCGGCGGCGGTCTCCGCCTCGCTGTCACACAAAGGTCCTTCGGCCACAAACAGGGCACGCATTACGCGTGCGCGTGCCCGGCGGCAGGACCTTTATGCAGCTAGATGGGGAGTCAGCTGACTTGCCGGTCAGGTGACTCCAACTAGCTCTTGGATTGGCTGGGTGGCGCTGCAGATGCGCTCCCAGCATATAAGGAGCTTGTGTCCAGTTGCTCCTCGTCTGCTGTCGTGAATACATTCGTGTTAGCGCTCAGACCTTAGTCCAGTTTCCCAGGTGTTGATACCAAGGACGTCACACCTTAGATTAGGATTGTATTTGTATATTTACCTGTGTTTTGACTCTGGCTATCCCTGACTACTCTTTACTCTAATCGCTCTTGTACTTTTGCCTATCTGATTCAAGTTGCCGACCCTGCCTGTTTACCGACTTTGAATCAGCCTTCCATTTCTGTACTGCTGCCGCCTTCTCTGTTGGCGAACCTCTGCTTGTCTGACCTTTCTCCCTTCAGTGGAACGTCTCCCACTGTGGGGTTATCTCTGAGGCTTGCCTCTTCGAGACGCCTGCCCTAGCAGACTATTACTGCTAGGGGCCGAGATTCCTCTCTTTGCCTGGTTTGAGGATCTCACGCACGGGGTTCCCATTCAGAGGTAACCACACCTCTGAGGAATTGCTGTGTGGTAGATATTTCCATGATATTGTGAACTATTACTGTCGTTAGTATCTATTACTGTATTAGGTGTCCGGAGGTTAGTTGCACTTGTATTATTGGTGATTCTGCAGATCATCAATAATCAGGTGACATCTGTATTATTGGCGATACTGCAGATCACCAATAATCAGATTCTCTCTGTTTGCTGACACCAATCGTTACAATTACTATCGCAAATTTATAAGGAATTTCTCCACCTTGGTGGCACCTCTGACAGATCTGACCAAGAAAGGAGCTGATCCTTACAATTGGCCATCTTCGGCCTGCAAAGCGTTTGCCACACTGAAGGCGGCTTTTTGTTCCGCTCCCATATTGACGCATCCTAATGTCTCATTGCCTTTCTGTATGGAAGTTGATGCCTCTGAATTGGGAGTGGGGGCAGTTATTTCGGGTCAGCCTGAACGTTCGCATCACTGTGCTTTTTTTCCCAAGAAGTTTTCACCGGCATAGCGTAATTATGACATAGGGAACAGGGAACTCCTGGCAGTCAAGATGGCTTTTGAAGAGTGGAGGCGTTGGTTGGACGGCGCCGAACATCCTGTCACTGTTTACACCGATCATAAAAACCTGGAATATGTTGAGAAGGCAAAGAAACTCAATCCCAGACAGGCACGATAAGCGTTGATTTTCTCATGTTTCAATTTCACCATCACTTATAAACCCGGAAGTAAAAATGTGAAGGCTGATGCTTTGTCCAGGTGTTTTGATTCTGAGGTTTCACAACCCAAGTCTCCTTTTTCTATAATACCTAAACACTGTGTGGTCGCCGCCACGGACACTCAGGATTTCTCTGACCTGTCTGAATTATTGTCTACTTTCCAGGAAAACTGTCCACCTGGAACACCTTTGGACGTATACTATGTACCGATTCATTTTTCTACTACAGGTGCTTCATCAATTTCATGACACCAAACTGGCAGGACATCCTGACGAGGCTAAAACCTTGGAATTACTGTCACGTCATGTTTGGTGGCCAACTGTAAGTAAGGACTGTAAGGCTTTTGTTGGTGCTTGCTGCATCTGTGCCAGAAGTAAAGTCTCTAGGAACACTCCAAGAGGTAGTCTGATGCCCATTCCTCAGGTTCCTTGGGCTCATACTTCTATGGATTTTGTGGTTGATTTGCCTTCTTCTGGTGGAAAAAGTGTAAGTTGGGTGATCGTGGACAGGTTCAGCAAGATGGCTCATTTTGTCCCCTTGTGAAAATTGCCTTCTGCCAAGCAGTTGGCAGAATTGTTTATAGAGCATGTCTTTCGATTGCATGGTATTCCAGAGAATATTGTGTCTGATAGGGGAGTTCAGGTCATTCTGTTCTCGTTTGGGGATTTCCTTGTCATTTTTATCAGGTTTCCATCCTGAGACCAATGGTCAGACTGAAAGAACCAATCAATCCCTGGAACAATATCTCACGTGTTTTGTGTCTGTCAGGAGACCTGGCTTAAATTTTTGCCATTTGCCGAATTTGCGTTCAATAATCTTTCTAGCTCTTCCACCAAATTGTCACCATTTCAAGTAGTTACTGGCCGGAGTCCTTAATTTACCTCATTTTCCAGTTCACATTCTTCTAAGGCCCCGTTCACACTTGCGTTTTGGGATACAAACGGACCGGATCGGGACCGGATGATCCGGATCCGATCCGGATCCGGTCCGTTTGCATCAGGCATGAATCAGGCTGCCATCCGGATCCGTGTGGTAAAAATAGCGAAAAAAACCATTAAAATTGTTGGGGTGTGGGAGGTCAGCAGAAGGTGCACCTGTACAATCAGGTCCTCCGCTGTTTAGGGCCTCACCTCCACGTCCGACATACTGCCAACAGCTACAGCACAAAGTCACTGCTGCTCCACTCCAGGAATGCTTGGCCCATGTGTCCCCATCCGAAATGGCCGCTAGAATACGCATAGGAAGTGGGGTAGAACATCCGGTTTTGATAGCCAGTGTGTTCTGTGCTTTCCGTTCCCCATTGGTTTCTATGCCCTGATGGTGCAGTCAGGCTCCGGTCTGGGTGCGTGGGCCGGATGATCCGGACACGAAAAAATAGCGCATGTTGGAAAAGTGTCCGGTGTCCGGATCCAATCCAGCTCCGTTCTATACGGAACGTACGCATGTGAACGTCCGCATAGACTTTGCATTGCTATGCGGAACGTACGTTCCATTTGTACAGTATACGGTCTGGATCCGATCAGGCGGATCCGGACAGCGAACGCTAATGTGAACCAGGCCTTACCCAGTCTTGGAAGAATGGATCTCTCACATGCAGACAGTCTGGGCTCAGGTCAGAAAAAATTTGGAAAGAGCAGTCTCTCAGCAAAAATTTCATGTGGATCTTCATCGGCCTCCTGAGTACGAGTTTACACCTGGGGATCTTGTTTGGGTATCTACTCGTAACATTACTCTTCGTCAGCTGTCCGCCAAGCTGGGTCCCAAATACATTGGTCCTTATCCTGTTGCTGAGAAAAGTAATGATGTTGTATATCGGGTGACTTTGCCTCAGTCAATGAGGGGAGTAAGGTCTTTTCATGTATCTTTGTTAAAACCGGCAGCCAATGTTTCATCTTCTAATCCATCTGCACCAATTGAGGTGGATGGGGAACCTGAGTATGAAATATAAAGAATTCTGGATTCTCTGAAGTTTCGCAATTATCTGCAGTACCTGGTGGATTGGAAAGGTTATGGTCCAGAGGAGAGGTGTTGAGTTCCTGCACGGCAAGTTCATGCTGATGAATTAATTCAGGAATTTAATTGTCATCATACTGATAAGCCAGGCAGGGAGTGTCCGGAGGCCACCCCTCGAGGGGGGGATTGGTAATGTTACAAACCTAACTGACGCTGCTGCCGCCGGCTCCTCCAGTGTTTCTGGGCAGCGGCGGAAGCCGCTTACTTCGTCTCCATCTGACGGCATTCCCGGCTCCCCTGTGTATGTGAGTCAGCGCGCCGGTTCCGGCCGTGTCTATAGGCAGATGCGCAAGGTTCAGAACAGCCTTTATAGGCTAAGGAGGCGGGTGTGAGGCATGTCAGCCGACGTAGTGGTCAGCTGACACTAGTTCCCGCAGGAGCACTGCTGATTGGCTGGAAGTTCCGGGGGCATGGTTCTGTACTCTACCTTGGTATTTAAGCTCTGGCTTGTTAGTTGTCCAGTGTCTGTTATAACTATCAGTTCGCTGAGTGCTGGACTTGCCTTACTGCTGTTCCTAGTCAGATAGTTTTTAGAGCTATATATATATGCAGACACTGCCGATATATATGTACTCTAGTTAGATCAGTATTGTATATTGTATATTCTCCGGTTATCTGCCTTATTCTCCTGCTATCTATCCTGTGTATGACCCGGCTTGCCCCTCACTTTGATTCTGTCTCATCCTTCTTGTACTGCAGCCATCTGATACTAGTTTATGATCTCACCCTGTTTACTACTCTGTCTATGCCTTACTCTCTGTACCTCAGTTTCTGATACGTGTATGACCTTTGACTATCCCCGACTTCCCGATATCTATATTATCAAAGTATTTAGTGTTCAGGCATTACAGTGGATTGTGAATTTGCTATTTTTATTTGTGTACGATGCATATGGCCGGGGATATGGACCGGTCATATATTTGAGACTAAAGGTTGCCACTAACGATCCAATTTCTAGTGAAAAATCGTTTGAGCTATCAGATAATTCTGATTGGAAGTGAAATCGTTCACTACACCATCAACAAACCATTCTTTGCTTCCTATTTATCACAACCTCAACAAGAAAATCCAAATTTGGTGTGACAAAAATCCAATTGGACGAACCAATACAATTAGAATTTCTGATCGCTTGAACGATTTTTTGCTAGAAATTAGACCATTAGTGGCCACCTTTATATTTCTTCCCCAATGTAAGATGTTGGTTAACCTCTAGCAGCAGGGGCAGAGCCTGAGTTTGCCCCTCAGAGCAGATATGTATAAAAGAACCACAGCATTTTCAGTAAGAAGTTCTCCATTTCAACAACACCTAAGGATTGAAGCTAGCAAGAGAACCCCAGGCTGGCTTCCCATTTTGACTGACCTTTAGAACAAAGGAACTTTATAATTTTGCTTTGATATCCACACAAAGGACATCTTTCTACTAAAACCTTAAGTATTCATTTTCTCTGTTTTCCCTTTTATTTTACACTGTGGTTACCGTCTCCATAATTGTTACTTATAATTTTAATTATTTATTTTGCATTTGCAGTAAAATGACTTAAAGAGACACTGAAGCGAAAAAAAAATTATGATATTATGATTTGTATGTGTAGCACAGCTAAGAAATAAAACATTAAGATCAGATACATCAGTGTAATTGTTTCCAGTACAGGAAGAGTTAAGAAACTCCAGTTGTTATCTCTATGCAAAAAAGCCATTAATCTCTACGACTTTCAAAGTCGTGGAGAGGGCTGTCTTCTGACTTTTATTATCTCAACTGTAAGTGAACAGTTTTCTTTTTATCTGCCAGAGGAGAGGTCATTAGTTCACAGACTGCTCTGAAAGAATCATTTTGAATGCAGAGTGTTGTGTAATCTGCACACATTAGATAATGATGCAATGTTAGAAAACACACTATATACCTGAAAATAAAAATATGAGAATATTTTCTTTGCTGCTAATCTTCTAGTGATTATTCATAGTACACAACCAATTCATTATATCATATATTTTTTTTCGCTTCAGTGTCTCTTTAAGGTCATTTTTACGGCTACATACCTGATTTGCGCATCACAGAAAGGATCCTAGCCTTTCTGAAGATTCGCTACCTGAAGTATTGTATTGTTTCAGACTAGGATGTGTTAACAATTTTATTTGCAGGTTCAGAATAGTGAGAGCAGGTTCCTCTGTCCTTAAACAGAGGTGGTGGTAGATACCTGAAATATAGGCCTTGATTCACTAAAGCATGCTAACACAGTTAGCACGCTTAAAGCTTTACATGTGCAAACTAGGGTGCTAAGTAGTGTGCACGGGCAAAGCTGTTAGTGATTGCGTGCTATTTAGTGCGCCCGAAACGTTGCACCATCCGCGTGCAATGTACGCTTATCAGGCTATTTTGCATGTAGACGGTGTGAAATTTTGAGCACACCGCTGTACCATTTTGCGCGCACCGCGCAGCACTAAACTTTGCGCGTGCAAACTTTTGCGCGCATATTAGCACGTGCAAAGGCACTTTGCATGTGCTAAGGGGCTTTTCACTGGCATGCTAACACTTAGCACGCTTTAGTGAATCAAGCCCGTTGTGTATTAAAGAGTTTGTGTTGCTTGCATGTTCCCTCCTGGCTTGTCTGTTTGTCCAATTCTGGCAGTTTCAGCGCATCAATTGCATCCATGACATTGGATGGTGGTCTATGGGTTGAAAAAGACTGGAAGGCACTGAGCAGTCTGGCCACTAGGATGCTTGTGACTGGAAGTGATCACTGCAAATTGTTCAAACCGATCACATGCTTCTCCACAGGTTCTCATGGACCGGAGTATCCCTTCATAGTCCACTATTTTGACAATTCCAAAACATGAAGCAAAAGTTTTGATACAAACATAATTTCTAACGAAAAGCAGCTCATCCTAGATTGGACAATGCCAGGACTAGGCTGTATAAATACACCATAGCTCCCAAGTGTCCCTTTTTTGGAAACCCAATCTCGCCATCCCTCTTTTTCCCTCATTTGTCCCTCTTTCAGGACTGATGTACAGATCTATGTAACTAAATGTAATTTTTCTTCTGAAAAATGTGTCTAATTGACTCTAAAGTTTATTCCCTTCCTTTAAAGGACAACCGAGGTGACTTGTGACATGATGAGATAGACATGTGTATGTACAGTGCCAAAACACACAAATAACTAGGCTGTGTTCCTTTTGTTCTCTCTCTGCCTGAAAGAGTTAAATGCTCGTTACATAAGGTGAAAAAATACAAGTGTGTGGCACATCCCATAAAAATGGAGTGAGATTTGATTGGAACAGAGCAATATATGAACGACACTTGGCAATGCAATGTTTCAATTCCCTGCACCTTTGAGCTTGCTTTTTCTGTCAGATCGCATTGCAGACGTGTGCACAGCTTACACAGTAGAAAGACACATCAGTATTCAGTATTCCAAGAAAAAGTAGATAGCGTGCACCTTCCGTCTTGAACAGATGGTTTAATGGCAAACAAATGACAGTTCATTCAAATGTGCAAGCAAAATGTCATTTCCATCAAACAATGACCCACCCTGTTGGGGCGAACAATGCCAGGCAAATCTTACGTGACCGGCGGTGTCAGGGATGTGGGTTGGAGGTGGGTGGAGGCTGTGGTGATGGAGCGACGGCCGTTTCGCGTCTGTCTGGCGCTTGGTCACGCGAACCACTGTGAAGTGCGGAAGTGAAAACGCCGATCTATAGCGGGGAAAAGTCCCCGCCTTCTCTGGTGTCATCACTTCCTGGAATCAAAGGCTGATTATGCGTGGAACGCAAGCGTATCATGGCACTCCGTGAGGCGGAAGTTACCCGCATCATTGTCACAGTGACATCAGAGCAGCAATGCATAGGCATTTTTGCAAACAAAAGTACACAGAGCCGCTGTCACCAGTGGGGAGTCCATTCAAGCATAAAATTTTCAACTACAATATGAATGGAATATAGGTCCCCGTTGGTGGATGCACTATAACAAATGGTGTGCCACGAGAGCTCTGCTATCCAGATCAGTATAAAAAGTGTCTTAAAGTGCCAGTGCAATTTAAAATTTAAAATTTGATGCTAGGGAAAAGAGGGCGATTAGTTATGTATTAAATGGACATAATTAAAGGCATCTGGCTATATGGAATGGCTATGCATTGCTGCTCTGATGTCACTGTGACAATGATGCGGGTAACTTCCGTTGTTACCAGCATCTAGGATGAGCTGCTTTGTTTGCCATTAAACCATCTGTTCAAGACGGAAGGTGCACGCTATCTACTTTTTCTTGGAATACTGAATACTGATGTGTCTTTCTACTGTGTAAGCTGTGCACACGTCTGCAATGCGATCTGACAGAAAAAGCAAGCTCAAAGGTGCAGGGAATTGAAACATTGCATTGCCAAGTGTCGTTCATATATTGCTCTGCTCCAATCAAATCTCACTCCACCACCACAGCCTCCACCCACCTCCAACCCACATCCCTGACACCGCCGGTCACGTAAGATTTGCCTGGCATTGTTCGCCCCAACAGGGGGGGTCATTGTTTGATGGAAATGACATTTTGCTTGCACATTTGAATGAACTGTCATTTGTTTGCCATTAAACCATCTGTTCAAGACGAAAGGTGCACGCTATCTACTTTTTCTTGGAATACTGAATACTGAAAGACTTAAATGTCAGGTATGGAGATGACAGTTTCTGCCCGGGTTGGGACGGGGTCGGACTATAGCATAATCTTCACTGTTAAGTAATTACAGCCATAAAACACTTTCCTGTCAGTAAATGGCTTCTGAGAGCAGGAAAGAGATACATGTAAATAGGGTCAATAATTCATAGATTTGAGCTCTGGTATACTTCATTGAAGGCAGGGCCGGATTTAGGCCAAGGAATCCTAGGGCACCACAGGAGCAGGGGCATCAAAGCAGCAGGCTAAACTGGTGCAGAATTTGCAAGCTTCCAAATGCTGCAATGCAGGAAGATGACCGCGGTACTCTGCTGCTAGCCGCCTCTGCAGCAGCCACCTTCCTCTCTGTGCAAATTTGCATTGTAGCCAGTGGTTATGGACTTGGGCAGCATTGGAGACAGAAAAGATGAGGAAGCTTCTGCACTGGAGACGAGTGGAGAAATGAGTGACACTGATGGCTGCTGCGGTGTGAAGGTGAGCTGGCTAACTATACTAAAAGGGAGTGGGAAAAGGAGGGATTAAGGGAGTCATCTGGCTACCTATACTGGAGGGGAAGGGGGGAGGGGGTCATGCCTACCTATACTAGTGGGAAGGGGGGAGGGGTCATCTTGCTACCTACACTGAAGGGGGGCGGCTGGCGACAGTGGCCTTGGGCGGTATTGAGTACAAATCCGGCCCTGAATGAAGGTGTCATTGAGCAGAGACAGTGAAACAGTAAAAACTTAAAAACTAGTGGAAAATATAAAATAAAACTGTGGGATATCTAAAAAAAGTCATTTTTAGAAGGAGGATAGATACAACTGTTTTTCGAATCAGTTTATTTTCACCTCGGATGTCCTTTAAATTGATATATTTCTTACATTTAAATGTTACTATGTAGGAAAATAAACCAGGATAGAAAGGACCAGCATGTGACGAAACAACATATTTTTTTTAGGAAATCTTTATGGTATGCGTGACTACGGGAGTGCTGGGAATGCTGGGGACTGGCAGGGGTGTGGCTTAAGTGTCCCTCTTTCCTATCTCAAAATATTGGGAGGTATGAAAAACCTATAAGGGCCCTTTTCCTCTTACCTGTGATCTGATCTGAAAATCGCATCACTAGCCGTTCGCGATCACAACAGCACTGTAATTACCATGATAATCACAATGTCAGTTTTTCAATAGTGCAATTCCATAGCTCCCAACTGTCACTTTTATAGAGCGACCGTCCCTCTTTGGGAACCAAATCCTCCTGTCCCTCTTTTACCTTAATTTGTCCCTCTTTCAGGACTGATGTATAGATCTATGTAAAATATATGTTTTTTTTTCAAATGAAAAACATGTTTAATAGACTCTAAACATAAAGCAGAACAATGATGTTAGAGAGGAGTGGTGTGGTCTGTACTATAAAACTGTGTCTTTTGCTTCTGAATTCTTTATGGTATGGCTGACTAGGGCTGTGGTGGAGGTATGATTAAGGGTGTGGTTAGGGGTGTGCCTGAAAGTGTCCCTCTTTCTTATATAAAAGGTTGAGAGGTATGCAATTCGTTTTTTCCAAACTGCAATCGCCAGGCCGCTGGGCTTTTGCTGCATTTGTGCAGAGTATGCAAAGTGTAGGAGTGCAAGAAAATCGCATAGCATTTGCAACGTTATGCTAATTTACCCACCATTTGGCAATTTAAACACAAGGTTTTTTTTCTCCTGACGAAAAACGCAAACACACCACAAATTGTGCCATACATCCAGCAGGTCCCGATAGGATCACTGTAGTGGCAAAGTCAAAAAATGTTTCACAATGGGAAAGGGCCAGAGCAGGGTCATCCACCAGGCAACCTAGGCAGGTGCTGGAGGCCTAGTGGGTGTCAAGGGGTCCAACCTGCCACATTCTTTGACCTCTCTCCACTTCAGCTTACCAGAAAGACCTCATGTCACGGAAGAGCCGTGAGACCAGAAAACACAATCGCAATCGGTTTCCTGCACCGATTGTCGTTGCATTGCCAGATCAAGATTTTATGTCTAGGGGGTAGCAGACTGTCGAGCCTGGGGTCTTCTTTTGGAAATCTAGCATTTCAGTTGTTAGCAGATTTTTCTTTTCATGAGACAAGTGGCTCTCTGATAAGACCTGGTTGTGTAATTAACTTCATCAAGTGACACCAAGGTGTGAAAGCTCTCTAGCAGTAAGCCCCAATGGCAAAGTGTTGCTGCCTTTTTGAAGAGACAGAATAAAGTCAGCAGGAGACCAGACTGCTAGACTCCATTGGAAGCAGAGAGAAAATGAATGCTGTATATTATTTTTAGCCTGTTTAAGGAATACTGTTCATATGTGAGTGAGAGGTATGAAATGTATCTCATTCTGCTGGTCCGGATCTGGTAAATATTTTTATATTAAATTGAGGCCACTGACATACCCAGAACCCGAGGTATTCGACATGCGACAGCAGCCAAGTTTGATGTCATATGAACTGTCATATTCTGAGGAATATAAATCTGTGACTGTTATGTGTGTGCGGGAAGCGCCAGCTGAGATATGGAAAATGTCATATTTGGTGGACACTAGGAACCCACCCAGGAGGTTAATCACACCCTGTCCAGCCCCTGGCCTGAACCTGAGACCCCACCCAAAAATGTGGATCATTCAAAAGTGCTTGCCAGGGACTCCTCCCTTATTTCTCAGAATTCCATCTTCATGGGAGCATGCTGCTGCTTTGAAGAAGAGTAGCAGCCATCTTGTCTGAACTTTGGCTCCTGGGCTCGCTACATGATTTAAAAAAAATAAAATAAAAAAAAAGTGCGGCGCTGCCTCTTTGCCGGATTTTTTAGACCGGCAAGGAGGTTAACTGTTTTATTTGCAGGTATTAGTCTCAGTGTAGTTAGGACTCCTACCCTTCTGTAGGAGTGGTGGCAGTTATACCCTAAAATAGTGTGTATTTTGTATTACCGTAACTCACAAGCTCCCTTCTAGTCGGTCTGCTGCCAAAATCCCAGCGGTTTCTGTGCACCGATTGTGACCACAGATTGCATGGTCTGTGTGCTGAAACCGTCTGGAAGGCATTGTGCGGTCCAGCCACTAGGGGGCTTGTGACACCTCAATGGCGAAACAGGAAAAAAAGGCGTATGCGGCAAGTGGACTAATTGGGTGCAGCCATAGGCGCCAATGCATTTTTCCGGGATTTGGCTGTCAGGCAGAAATTTGGGCGCCCGCTCAATTAGGATGATAAATATTGTTTCTATATTAAAAATGATAATTACGGTTTTGCCTCATACACCCTTTTTCCTGTTTTTGAGGGGTGGTGACTCTGAGCGACGGCATCTCTGTCCCTGGCCACGGTGCTGATTGCGATTTTGGCGTACTGTGCTCGTTGCTGTGTGCTCTGCAGTGTGCCACTGTTGTGCCCTGTATATATAGTATGCTCAGTGCTGTGCCCTCCTCCTCCCATTGCTGTTTCAAGTATAATATGCCTGCTTCTGTGTCCTCTGCAGTGTGCCCGGTCTGTGCTCTCCTGCTGGCTGCTCGGTGCCCCTCTCTGAGCAGAAAATTCTGCTTGATTGGCTGCAGGTAGTTTTGGAGGCAGGAGTTCAGCACGTACTATCCAATCATCATGCTTTCCATAGTCGGGTGGGAGGGTTCTGTGTAAGAGTAGGATTAGGTTTGTCCATTATTGGTATTTAATATTGATATTTAATACCGATGTTTTACTATTGGCATTAGTGGGCGCCCTTTTTTCAGGATTTTTGCATACACCCCACAATGGGGCCCCAAATATACTACCTTGCCTAAGGCCCCATTTCATCTTAATCCATCTCTGGTAAGTGCCCTTAGTCTTCCAAATAGCAGACTTTTATACCTTCTGTATAAAGCTTATTTATCTGGTGGCCGGAGTTCCGCTTTAATACCTCATGCTGCCTCGCTCACCAGTGTATTTGTGTCCCCAGTTTTTCCCATCACACGCCGGCAGATTAACAACGCAGCTAAACTTTCAATAACTTGTTCCAATTTTTAGTTTCTATTTAAAGAGTAATTTTTCATTTCAGTCACTAATCAATGTGCTGTTGGAAGGAATGCTGGAACACTACATCACATTCTCCTGTGCATCTAAAAATAGCACAAATTTCACTTTTACAACCGTTGGGAAAAGATTTCTCCTCTTACCTTTCAAACATATGATAGAAAGTAAAAATATCCATGGCGACCAGACTGCGTACATTGTACAAACGTTCTTTTTTCTTGGCAAGCGAGTTCAGTTTGTGCTCTTGAAAACTTTTCAGGGACAATGCTGTGTCAAAGTATTTGTCCCTTATTATGATATATTCATTCACACTGAATGGTTCCTGATCTTTAGGCCTCTATTCCACTAGCAGCTGAAGGTGGTGAATTCACTGCCTGTCCCCTGCTCCCGTCCCCTGGCCGGGTGCTTACTAGTGTTCAGCACAGGCAGTGGACAGGTGGCATACCGCCCCCCCCCCCCCCCCCCCATGTAGTTGCATCTGAGCATAGCAAATGCTGTACACAGATTCAACATGAGACTTTTTTTGCTGCCGGGTAATGCCACCGCGTGTCAAACGAGACACGCTCAGTGTTACAGAACGCTGCCATACGGCTGGATGTAATTGCATCGCATCGGTATTTGTGGCTGGCGGCTGAGTGGCAGAACAAGCAGATCAGCCGCCTGTTAAAAAGAGGTCTTAAAGTGAACCTGAGATGAAAGAAGTCTCAGGTTTTATACTCACCTGGGGCTTCTTCCAGCCCGCTTGAGGCCGCTCAGTCCCTCTCCATCTCCCCGGGCTGCTCCTGTCCCCTGCTGAATGTCCTGGTTCTCTGACCAACTTGTGCTTCATCCCACATGCCCGGCCCGGCTGTGAGAACCGAGGACTTTAAAGTACCCCTGAAATGACAAAATTGTAGAATAAAGTCCATGGTGGGCTAAATTACTATATGTCCTGCAGTTGCTCATTGTCATCGGGACCCCCCTCCCCTGGTCCTCAAAACCCAGCAGCCGTCTGGAAGCGTCTCCCGGTGGTGCAGAGCAATTATGAACTGTGCAGGCAGAAAAAAAATGCTTGTAAAAAAGTGCTTGCTTTCACTGTGCTGCAGCGATTCAGAACTGCACACCGTGTAATGCAGCTTGCGATCTTCCATTGTTTGATGGCGCCTCCCACACTGCGTTCCAAGCCGCGTCACGTGACTACCACGCTTCCTCCTTCAATCCGGAAGAAGGAAGTGTTTGTAGTCACGTGACCGTGGATTGGACACAGCGTGGGATTAAAGAAGATGGCTTCTGGGTAAGTTTAACCCCCCTAAGCAAGCTTCTCAGGTGCACTAATTAGCAGGATGAAATCTGAATGAAACCCATTCGGATTTCATCCATTAGTAATCCGTTGCTCATCACTGATTACGTTACAATTCTCATTCACTCGAATTAGAATCACAAAATGCTAATGCCAAAATAATTGCTGAAAAAACAAGCACAAAACCACAATTACAATCGCTAGGTGTTTATAAGTGTGTACAAGGCATTAGGCACATATCTGCAACAGGGATAGTGGGTGACATGCAGGAACATCAGAAGTTCATAGACTGCACTGTCTGATGTTCATACTACATGCGCTGTGATGTGTTGCACAGCAGTGTGATGCTTTATGGCACTGCTGCAAGCATTTCTTGGCAAAGCGTGGCGCTGACCCATTCACTGTAGTGAATGTCATCAGCACGGCAGTGCAGTTGGTGTGCGTTCGCGGGAGTTGCTTTCCTGATTGCACGGCCATCTGTGTTGCCTAATGAGAATGAGGCCTTTAAGCTATCCATAATTTATGCCACAAAAGGTGACCACTTCTTTAAACCTAATAAATGTCTCAGTGCCTTTACATGTATAAATACAGCCAAACAAATTCTGTCACATCAGTGCAAAAAATGATATATTAATATGCTTGCTTGCTAATAGAATAACCACTTCTGGAAGCACGCGCAGCAGCCAGATGCCGTGCAAGTCAGTAAGATGCTGGATGATTGCTTGAAGGTATCTGGAGTCGTGCAAACTACATGGGGTCTGACAGTTGTTGTACCAGATCCTGACGTCGAACATATTGAATAAGGTGGTCCCAAATTATGTGCTCTGTTGGGTGTAGTTCTGAGGAATTAAGCTGAAAACATGATTCACTGGAGAAGGCAACTGTCTGCCAGATAGTGCAAATCCAATGTCTGTACTTTGGTGCAAACTGCAGCCATTTTTTGCATCGACCTCTCATGAGTGAAGTCATCAGGCACTAGAGCTACATTTGCAACAGGGTGCGCTGCAGAGTCATTTCCTACACACATCTGGAAGCTACCTGGTTCATTTGCGAGGTGAGTTTTCCATGGTAGCATGCCAATCAGCCTAAACAAGCCTGCACATCTGACGATTACCCCTCACACCAGGGCCAGCGCTACCATAGGGGTATAGGGGGCCAATTTCCCAGGGCCCCAGCATCCATAGGGGCCCCCAAGTGTCCCCACCACCACACCCCAGCCCGCTCTGTGTGCTCCCTTCTCCCCACACAGCGTTATGGCATGCCCTCACCCTGTCCGAGATCATGGGTTACTTATGCCCTGGGGCCCCATTGTAGCTAGAACTGGCCCTGCCTCATGCCATGGCTCATGTTATGTTACCCCGCAGTTACTATTTGGCTGCCAGCAGACATTTGCAATTAAATCAAGAGTATAACTGGTTGAAAAGGACCAGCACATATACTCTCCACACATGAGATCTTGGGCTGCCATTGACTGCCTCTCACATCAAAAGCTGTTCCATTTTACCTACAGACCAGAGGCGGCCTTAGGGCTCTTTCACACTAGAGGCAGTGGTAGAAAAGGCCAAAACGCTGCCGTTGGCTGTCAGGCATTTTAACGCCAACACATGATTATCAATGAAATGAGAAACGCCGCGGTAGGCCCTGAAAAAGCGCCTGGGAGCGTTGAAACACAACGCTCAAAAACGCTGGGTTAAGTGTGAAAGGTAAAATGAAAGTCTATGGACTTTCATTTTACCATGGAAAACACCAACTATGGCCGTGGCGGTAAAACGCCGAAAAAGGCCTCTAGTGTGAAAGAGCCCTTAGAATACGCGGGGCCTGGGGCGAGTGTCATATGCGGGGGTATACCGTACCACCACGCCCACGGGCTTGTCAACCTCTAATGCAGTACACCTTTTTATTGTTTAAAAACAATTAAGGCCACTAAGCCAACCAATATAAACACAATTTCAATACGAAATGTAATCAAACAGCCAATGGTACTACCATTCACCTTTTGATTACATTATGTATTGTAAATATGCTTACATTGGCTTAGTGGCCTTTAACTGACTGATGGGTGCTAGGCTGAATGGGAAGTTTAAGTTTGTATTTCTATTCAGACATGCTCCCCAGCCAGCCTAGTACCGATCCCCAGCTCCCCAGCCAGCTTAGTATCCATCCCCAGCCAGCCTAGCACCCATCCCCAGCTCTTCAGCCAGCTTAGTACCCACCCCGAGCTTGCCGGCCAGCGTAGCATCCATCCCCAGCCAACCTAGTACCTTCACACGGCACCAAAACCAGCCTAGCACCCATCTCACGCTCCCCAGCCAGCCTAGCATCCATCCCCAGTTAGCCCAGCACCCATCACCAGCTCCTCAGCCAGCCTAGCACCCATCCCCAGCTCTCCAAGGCAGCCTTTCACCCATCTCCAGCCCCCCAACCAGCCTAGCATCCATCCCCAGCCAACCTAGCACCCATCCCCAGCTCCTCAGCCAGCCTAGCACCCGTCCCCAGCTCCTCAGCCAGCCTAGTACCCATCCCCAGCTTTCAGCCAGCCTAGCACCCATCTCCAGCTCCAAGGCAGCCTAGCACCCATCTCCAGCTCCCCAGCCAGCCTAGTACCCATCCCCAGCTCCCCAGCCAGCTTAGTATCCATCCCCAGCCAGCCTAGCACCCATCCCCAGCTCTTCAGCCAGCTTAGTACCCACCCCGAGCTTGCCGGCCAGCGTAGCATCCATCCCCAGCCAACCTAGTACCCACACACGGCACCAAAACCAGCCTAGCACCCATCTCACGCTCCCCAGCCAGCCTAGCATCCATCCCCAGTTAGCCCAGCACCCATCACCAGCTCCTCAGTCAGCCTAGCACCCATCCCCAGCTCTCCAAGGCAGCCTTTCACCCATCTCCAGCCCCCCAACCAGCCTAGCATCCATCCCCAGCCAACCTAGCACCCATCCCCAGCTCCTCAGCCAGCCTAGCAACCGTCCCCAGCTCCTCAGCCAGCCTAGTACCCATCCCCAGCTCCTCAGCCAGCCTAGTACCCATCCCCAGCTTTCAGCCAGCCTAGCACCCATCTCCAGCTCCAAGGCAGCCTAGCACCCATCTCCAGCTCCCCAGCCGGCCTAGGACCCATCCCCAGCCAGTCTGGTACACACCCCTAGCTCCCCAGCCAGCCTCTATGTATCCGTAGCTCTCCATCCAGCCTAGCACCCATCCCCAGCCAGTCTGGAGGCCCCAGCCTAAGCCCCCTCCGGCTCCAAGCCATGTTCCACTGACTGACCTAAAAGCCCCTTGGCCCCTCGGGCTGAGGCTTTTGCACGTAACTTATTCTGACATTTGGCAAGCTTCATGTCAGTGTAGAAATTCATTACAAAAATGCAAAAAGCATACTGAAGACAAAAACCTAAGCAAAAAAAAAGGAGGTCAGTGCAAAAAATAAGGTGCATAAAACAAAATAGGAAGATCTGTGAATTTGTAAATGACTCACTACTGTTGAAATCACAAGCAGCTAGACTTCTGTAGCCTTTTCCTGCACCACCACCAAAACGGGCATGGCAGGCAACAGCTAGCACGCATCCTGTTGGACACGTTGCAAGCCCCACCACGTGCACTTCCTCCTTCCGGCTTGAAGGAGGAAGTGTGCCATGGTGAGGCGTGCAATGTGACCAATAGAACAAGTGCAAGCTGTTTGGAACGCAGGGCGGACAGCGGAATCATGAGTAACTAACACCTTGTAATCCAGCCGCTCAGCTTCCGCAATTACGGCTCATTTGAATCATGAGTAAATACTCCTGATTACTCGTGAGCCCATCACTGGTGGCTAGTCCAGTCAGACTTCAGTCAGAGCACTTGACCTGCGTGCCTGTTCATGGTCTATGGCTAAAAGTATCAAGCTGGGAATACACAATGAGTTTTTTCAGAAGATTTACTGTCCTATCGTTTTTCTGATAAATTTCTATTCACTTCTACGATCGATCGGAAAATCATATATAACATATCGGAAATTATCTATTGAGCCATCTATCTGCCAAAAAAAACAAAACTTCATGGTGTATTCCCAGCATTGGAGGCAGAGGATCAACAGAACAGCCAGGTAACTTGTATTGTTTAATCTCCCTGGCGTTCTATTAAAAATTGCCAGGGGGCAGCGCAGCGCTATTTTTTAAATATTTTTTTTCAATCATGTAGCTAGCCTAGCGCTAGCTACATGATGCCCCCCTCCCTTCCGCATCCCTCCCACCCCTCCGATCGCCGCCAGCGCTGTTAGCCATAAGGAAATCCCGTTCTTGAACGGGATTTCCTTTAGGGCTTCCCCCGTCGCCATGGCGACGGTCGTGATGACGTCATCGGAGTCCCGATCCACCCCTCAGCGCTGCCTGGCACTGATTGGCCAGGCTGCGCAGGGGTCTCGGAAGGGGGGGAGGCCCGTACGCGGCGGGTAGCGGCGCATCGGTGGCAATCGTATACAACACGCAACAAGCAAAGTGCTTGCTGCGTGTTTTAAAAAAAATTTATGAAAATCGGCCCAGCGGGGCCTGAGCGGCGTCCTCTGGTGGTAATGGATGCAATAACGCGTCCATACCGCTAAGGAGGTTAATAGGAAATAAATAGGTCAGCCTCCATATCCCTCTCACTTCAGGTGCCCTTTAAATCTTTTCAACTTCTCTGCAAACAAAGCTAATTTTTTTCCTGGATGTTTGCTTTCATTCTGCTATATCCCCGTTTCTCTCATGGTGTTCGGTTCAATATGTTCTTCATATTTTGATGACAAAATGTTTTCTCACTGCATGAAATAAGGGAGAGAAGAGGAAGTGAAAGTGGCAATTATATGCATCCGTTTCTTACTTTTCTAAAGAATAAGAATTCAAAACTGGTCTTTTTTTGTGTAATTGCATAATTGTGTTTCCAACAGCTGAATTGCAAACTTATAATCCAACCTCTGAAAGAGTGATTTGAGCTCTGCAGTCAGCTAGAGGGGGAACCAGAACCACACTGAGTTTTGAAGAGAGCCAAAAGGCAGGGCTGCCTGGATTTATGATGAAAATATTGCCCTGCAGGTGTGTATAGGCATAGCAATAGGGAATGCAGAGGTTGCGACCACACCTTTACCTGCTGTATTGGCACTTCATTGGTCTTATGCTGGTACTGATTATTTCTATATGTGCTCTGAATAATGGTTATCATTAACGTGGACCTGAACTCTTGCACAAGACAGAAGGAAAACAGAGAGGAATGCACCTTGTATGTATTTAGATAGTTTTAGCCTGTCTAATTCCCTCTCATCTGTGACTAATCACAAATGTCATTTGATCTATCAGCTGTGTCAGCTGGCTGTCTCAGCAGAGCAGCTACTTTGTAAAAACAGGATGTTAACCCTATGCAGGGGCGTATCTAGGGAATTTGACACCCAGAGCTGATATTTACAAGACAACCCCCCTCCTCCTCCCCCCCCCCAAAAAAAACCAAAAAAACAAACAAACAACTTTTTAAAAAGGAGGGTTGATGGGTTAGGGCGCTGAGCGTGTTGGTGAAAATTTGGGGGGATTTGGAGAGAAAAGGAGTCGTCAAGGATGTGTTTGGAGCTAACCATTATGAATCTCTATACAGTGCTGCAGAAGATGTCAGTGCTATATAAATACATAATAATAATATGGTAGGACATTAGACTACGACTATGCTAGGATTAGATGGTGAGCTCCTCTGAGGACAGTCAGTGACATGACTATATACTCTGTAAAGTGCTGCAGAAGATGCCAGTGCTGTATAAATACATAATAATAATATGGTAGGACATATGACTATGGTAGGATTAGATGGTGAGCTCCTCTGAGGACAGTCAGTGACATGACTATGTACTCTGTAAAGTGCTGCAGAAGATGTCGGTGCTATATAAATACATAATAATATGGTAGGACATTAGATTATGACTATGGTAGGATTAGATTGTGAGCTCCTCTGAGGACAGTCAGTGACATGACTATGTACTCTGTAAAGTGCTGCAGAAGATGTCAGTGCTATATAAATACATAATAATAATATGGTAGGACATTAGGCTATGCCTATGGTAGGATTAGATTGTGAGCTCCTCTGTGGTCAGTCAGTGACATGACTATGTACCCTGTAAAGTGCTGCAGAAGATGTGAGTGCTATATAAATACAGAATAATATGGTAGGACATTACACTATGACTATGGTAGGATTAGAGTGTGAGCCCCTCTGAGGACAGTCAGTGACATGACTATGTACCCTGTAATGTGCTGCAGAAGATGTCAGTACTATATAAATACATAAAAATAATATGGTAGGGCATTCGATTATGACTATGGTAGTATTAGATTGTGAGTTCCTCTGAGGATAGTCAGAAAAGAGGGACATACAAATGAGGGGATGCATAGGAGCAGGGGTGGTAAAGAGGTAGAGGCACAAGACAGAGAGCCTGGTCGGAGAGGAGAAATGGCAGGAATGACATGCTGTTTAAAGGAGCCACTGAAATTTGAAAAGAAGAAAAGGTCATGGGGAAGACAACAGGGTGGGAGGGGGAGATGGAAAAAGAGAGAAACTTCCTGCAATCAAGCTAATCTAAATGCAATCAAGCTAATCTAAATTGCCTGGAGCTTGCTTCTCTGCTCACTACAGAAGTTGGCTGTCAGCACCTGTATCACTGGCTTCTGCAAAAGCAGACTGCTCTGCATTATTGTTTAATTACTCTGATCAGGATAATTAATCAATAGTCCAGGGCACTCTGATATTACAGCAGCCAGTGCACATGGCTACTAATGACAGGCAACTTCTGAAGCACTAAACACATCCCTGCCACCTCTCCCTGCTAATGTCCCAGCTGCAGCACAGCAATCATTCTCTCTTCTCACCCTGCTGCTCTGCACATTCACTCATTGCAGGCTGTGTGCAGAGAGCGAGGAGACACATTGGCCATGGGACAGGAAGGGGGAGGGGTGCTACATCTAGTGCTTAAGTAGTACAGTCCACTGCACTGCCTGCTGCTATTTTTCCTAATGTTGCCCAAACTATGAGAAAAGGTCACAGGTGGAAGAACACAGTAACTGAGCACCACAGCGGCACCCCCAGCCATGGCTACACCCGGTGCTGTGAGCACCTGCAGCCTTATGGTAAGTATGCCACTGACCCTATGTCTGCTTCAATGAAAGCAGGAAGTAGATTTATTGTAGGATTTGTGTCAGCTGTAACAAAGAAATGTTATTCTCTAAAGGTTATTATGTTGTTGCTTATCTTTTAGAACAGGGAAGAAGTTTGGCGTTCTGGTCCGCTTTAAAGAGGAGCTGTCAGCCATACTATCTCAGAAAAAAATACATATATAAGTAGATATAAGTAGATAAAAACTTGCTCTACTCACATATGTGTTGCACTGTCCACGTTTTGATTTTAGTGATTTTTTTACAGTAAAAAAAAGAGAAAATCCTTCCTAGCATTTCCTATTTTAAAGAGACTCTGTATGTAATGTTCAGCCTTATTTCTTCTATCCTATAAGTTCCTATACCTGTTCTAATGTGGTCTGGATTACTGCAGCCTTTTCTGTGGTGCACTGTCTCTGTAATATATCTAATCTTCTTTTCTTTGTCAAGTTTTGTCGACCCAGGGAGAAATGGGCTGCCTCTGTTGTAATGAATACAAGTTATGCACGCCCCCTGCAGGCTCTGTGTGCTGTGTTTACTTCTCATTCTCTGCTCTCAGTTGCAGCTTGTCTGTGATGCAGTTTGTGAGGGGGGAAGGGAGCTGCCTGTCACATACTGAGAAGCTGTAAGAATCCCAGACTAGAGTGCAGATAATTCACTATGTAATAAAAGCTTGTAGTATACTGTAACATGTAACATGATATATATATACATACATATACATACATATACATACATACACATACATACACACACACACACACACATATTAATGTGTATGTGTAACGATCGGTGTCAGCACACAGAGAGAATCTGATTATTGGTGATCTGCAGTATCACCAAGAATACAGATATATACCCGATTATTGATGATCTGCAGAATCACCGATAATCCAAGTATAACTAACCTCTGGACACCTATATAGTGTGAGTGTTTGGTGCAACAGTAATGACTTTGAGTAAGACCACCCGAGGAGCAGGTGGTCTTTGGCAGTATGGGCGATACTGCCTTCTGAGAAGTGCAAAAACCTTCCAGCAGCCTGAGACCTCAAAAGGGGTGGAGTCCCAGGCTGAAAGTAGGAAGGACCTGTGAGTGAGTGACACCTGAAAGGTGGATGTCACTAGCAGGTCTGGAGACTATCTCTTAAAGGAGAGAGATAGCTCTCAAGGTCGGGCAAGCCAGGTCGGCAACACACGGACAGACAAGGTACAGAAACAGAAGGCTGATTCGGTATCCAAAGGCAGGCAGGGTTGGCAACAGATAATCAGATATGCGTAGGTACCGAATCAGAAAGCAGAGGGATAGTCAGAAAAGCAGTAGGTCATAACAGATATCAAACAATGCCTAGTCTTGGGTGTGAGGTCCGTGGTCTCTACACCCTGGAACTAGTCTGGAGTATAATATGATGGTACACAGTATCCCTAGTCTTGGGTGTGAGGTCCGTGGTCTCGACACCCTGGAACTAGTCTGAAGTATAACAGAATGATAACACAAAGTCCCTAATCTTGGGTGTGAGGTCCGTGGTCTCTACACCCTGGAACTAGTCTGAAGTATAACAGAATGATAACACAAAGTCCCTAATCTTGGGTGTGAGGTCCGTGGTCTCGACACCCTGGAACTAGTCTGAAGTATAACACAATGATAAACAGAAGTAATCTGGCTCAATGTGAATTCCCAGGTCCTCCTGGTTCTAACACACTGTAGGATCTGACTAAGGTCTGAGTGCTTCTACGTAAGTGTTCGCAACAGCAGACAACTTGAGACTGACCAGCAGTGACTATATGTAGAGCAGCGCTCTCCGGCGCCGCCCATCAGTGATTGACCAATAGTCACTTGCTCTGAGGTCAGCTGACCAACCTGGTCAGCTGATCCCTCCTTGGCTGTCATAAAGGTTCTGCCTCTCAGCGCGCGCACGCGTATTTCTCAATCTGCGTGAACTAACAGACCCAGCCACACCAGACGCACGCTGCTGCGCGCAAACCGCCGCGCTGGACGCGGAATCAGCCGCCTTGCTGTCAGTACAGCGGCTTTTCCACGTTCCATTACAGTATGTGTGTGAGTGTGATGTATATATATATATATATATATATATATATATATATATATATATATATATACACACAAACATCGTTCCTGGTTGGCGGCCATGTTTTTTGTTTGTAAACACTGCCTAAAACTGATGATTGAAAAGTCAGGATCGTGGCGGGGAGTGGTGGAAATGGCGAAGAGGGATCAAGGAGATCACAGTTACTCGATTGGTATGTTTTTTATTGTACAAATCGGACAGTACTGATTCTTTTTAACTGTGGCTATTTTGAAGCCAACCCTAATTTAATTTCCTCCCTTACTCTCCTCTGCCTGATTGTGTATGTAGTGCTCACCCTCCACTATAGAAAGTGCATTGTCTCAGCATGAGAAATATTGGCCAACCAGAGAGGAACAGAGGTGTGGGAGGGGAAAACAGGAGGGAAAGAGGCTTCAGCCAATCAGGCTGCATTAGTTAAGTCTGAGGGGAAATTAGAGAAGCAAAAAGGACAACCCAGCATGCCCTGCAACTTCCTTTTTGCGTACCAAATTTTGTGTGTACCAAATTAAGAGTCGGGTAAAATGGGGAATGATCATTTATCAAAAAGAAAAGTAAAAGTGGATTGCCAGGTTAGAATCCTTATTACATGTTTACCATAGTTACATATAGTTACTTGGGTTGAAAAAAGACATATGTCCATCGAGTTCAACCAGATAAAAAAAAGAATTGCTTTTTGATTTTATGCCCGACAGTTACACGGTAACGAACTGCCTCTTCTCCCCTGCTTACACCTCTCTGGCACAGTGGCTGTCCATGACAGGTTTTAGCACCTTTTCACACATACCGTGGTACTGTTCAACCACCGCATCCCACTATCACATTGATTGTGGTGTGTCTCGTTGTGGCGGCGCAAGAGCTGCAGAGCATTGTGCGCAGTTCACCTGGAATTGAGGCATACTTTTATTAGATAGTAGGCTGCACTGTACAGTTGTACCACAGTGGTAACGTACAGTGCAACCTTTTGGGACTACTTTAAGACCTGAGACAACAGAAAAAAAATTATACATATCTGAGGCTTCCTCCAGCCCCCTTCAGGCTGATCCGTTCCTCACCTCCTGGATCTCCTGCTAGGTGGCCTGGTAAGTCCGCCAGTTGGGGCATGATGGCGCAGATGCTGTCCGTCCAAGCGCTCCCGTCGCGCTCCTGTCACTTGGAGCGTCCTGCGTCTGTGCAGCTGGGCTGCCATGTGCAGTACCTTCTTATTCGCATACTTACCGGGCCACCTAGCGGGAGATACAGGAGATGGAGGAGAGACCAATTAGCCTGAAGGGGGCTGGAGGAAGCCCCAGGTATACTGTATATAATTTATTTTTTTAATCTCAGGTTTACTTTAACTGTAAAAGGGGCCTTAGTGCTTTATATCAATTGTTATATACAGAGAGCTTAAACCGGCCCAATGTAAAACTCACACTGGCGGCCATAGCTCCATAGGTACGTCACTGCAGATGTGTATACATAGCTGGAATTGCATGACTGCAGTTGATTGTGGTTCAGCTGTCATCCACTCTAGTCGCTGTGCATATCCGTTGTTGTTTAGTTGTCATTTAGCGATTGTCCCATCTGTTACCGGACAGTTTGAAATTGCTGTACACAGCATCTAGTGGGTACATATAACCACTATGCCACTGTCTCTACCAGCTGTCTATCAACTTCTCACAAAGGAAGGCAGTCATCTGTCTGTAAAAAAAGCCCTCACTAAAACCTGATATTGTGCAGTTGTGGGTTGCAAGGTTAACAGACTCACATATATTTTCCAATGCTGTTCAGCCTTGAAGACCCTGAGTAAATCAGGTTCAAATAGTCCACACAGAACAGAAATATTTTAAGACCCTCTGCAGACTCAATGTTTTACTTAATCATCGTGTGCACTCTTTTGCTTGTGCAGAAGCTACCAGCTGATGTCAAATAAAACATAAAAGCAGGAGCGTAACAATGGCCTCTGCAAGGCCGTGGAGGCAGAAGCCTGTGGGGGGGGTCCGGCTATGGGGCCCTCCAGGGCCGTTTTTAGTAGCAGGAGCAGGGCGCAGCATATGAATGGGGAACACTGGACACCCCCAGTGGTGAGGCGGGGGGCCGTCCCCCATCTTTCACCTCGGGGTCCCCCTTCAGCGCTCCCCCCTCCAGAAACTGCGGGCAGGGAACACAGGACTCACCTTCCGCGTTCCATGTGACACCGCTCTGCATGCCGTCACTCTTCTCAGTATGCAACACTGCTCACAGGAGCGCGATCAAGTAGGCGCACCGCTGGACCAGCGCATGCGCAGTAGTGCACGACTTAGCTAAGTTGCACAGTTTACTGGACCGCACAGCGGATCAAGGAAGAGAACTGGGAGGACAGCAAGGGACCTACAAGACTATGGGAGCTGGAAAAAGCCCCAGGTAAGTAAAAGGGGACACATTCGTTTCAACCCAGGTAGCCTTTAAAGCGGATCTCCAGCCCGCAAGTAAAAAGCCAGCAGCCGTCCTGTAAAAGAAAGTTATCGTTACCTGCACTACCTTGTCCCTTGAGGTCGCCCCGAAGACCCTGAATCACCTGACATCCGGCGTGTAGCCCCGCCTCCCCTCTCTACCCAGAGAAAAAAATGCCTAGATGTTTACTGCAGTAACCTCCAGTAAACATCTTGGTGTTTTTCTTCGAGGAGGTGGAGATTCGCGTTCTTCGGGTTGGTTTAGAAGGACAAAGCAGTGCAGGTAACTATAACTTTCTTTTACAGGACGGCTTCTGGAATTTTACTTGCGGGCTGGAGATCCGCTTTAACCAAACTGTATCTGAGATGGCATAGCATAGCATAGAAAATGAACAATGCAGAAATGATACATGCAATTATGATATATCACATACACTATGCATAATAAACATGTGTAACGATTGTGGAACTTTCTCCGTAATCAGCCGCACAACGCGTGCGCTGACACGGCGGAAATCCTCCACAAGCGTATATTTGCAGGCACCCAGCAAAAGGTGCTACGCACCTGTAGAGGGAAATTCCTGTCGGCAGATGGCGCTGGGGAGTGCAGAGGAACCAATCCTCTGTACCTCCACAAATGCCAGACAGGAATTGTACGAAGCGCAGAACGCAATCGCAAGAGAGGCGATTGCGAATGAGAACGAGCAAAGGGACAGGTTGTATGTGTGTGCGCCAATCCAGTCGCCACCCCGCGACCGCGCACACACAACAGCAGATATGAAATAGGAACGCGATCGCGAGAAGTGCGATCGCCAGACGTGACACAAGGCAGATCAGGACAGAATACGAGGGTAGCAAAGGCACAGCAAATAATACAATGAGGAGATACGGAAAATAACAAACACTAGCTAACCGTGAACACCGCACTCATTCGCAACAGAGCACGCGGTTATGCGCGGTCTCCACGTGTTAAGCACAATAGAGACAAGCACGCCTAACTAACCATTAACAGACAAACATGAAACAGAGGACGCGAGCGCTTGCTTAATGGTTACCTCACCGAGCCTCCAGCAAGCGTAGCAGACAAGACAGACACACGAAAACAGGGACAAGCGAGAGATAGGATCCACAGCACTAGCGAAAAGTAGCTAGCGCGATCCAGGTACAGAGTAGCAGAACAGAAGGCTCCCCAGCGCTAGCGAAAAGTAGCTAGCGCGATCCCAGAAGACAGAACAGAAGGATCCCCAGCGCTAGCAAAAAGTAGCTAGCGCGATCCCAGGAGACAGAACAAAAGAGATAGCTGGTAGCAACCGCTGCACCAGCTATACTCCAAGAACAGAGATCAGAACCATTTCCTGTCGACCACCATTGGGACAGGACAATGGCAACAGGCAAGACAAGACAGAACAGGCAATACAGATAATACAACCTGACTGGGCTAGAAGGGGAGCCTAAAGCAACCCCCAGGAATTAACTATACTAGATAGCAATGGCTGACACTCCAGCAGTGTCCATCAGGAACAGACCATGGAAGGGAAATGACCAGCAAAGCCTTCTGGGAAACATAAAGTTCTTATAGTGCCAGTCATCAAAGAAGGCAGGTAGGGGATTTGCATAACGAATGTATGCAAATTCCCCAGCAAGAGAACAGACCAGAAACTTGCAATGGAAAGACAGGTCTCTGTTCCAGAGACCTGCAGCCCACAGACTAGAGTAATGGACAAACAGCTGTCTGCCTGTGCAGCCAGCTGAGCGGATCATCACAACATGAACCTGAACTATAACTTTAAGTTCAGATCTGCCTTGAAAGTGGAGAGGAAAATTTCTTAGCAAATATAAATATGAATCAAGTATATATGAGGCAAATAAAAGAGAAAAAAACAGAGATGAGTCAAATATGCACATAAAATGAATAAAAATGATAAATACAATTGTATGCGATGTCTAACTGAAAAAGGCCTCCCACTTTACATGAATAACATCCACACGTATTTGTTACGTGATGCATTCAACACTAAACATTTTGTCCTATACTCCGATAAGCATAATGTAAAAGAATGTGTTGCTGAATTACATATACCTTTATTACTCATCCTCAGAAGGTTATCTGTATTTGACTTTAACTCTCTGGTTGATGTACTGAGCAGAGATCATAGCAATAGTTGGTAAAATGGATGACAGCGTAGGAAGAACGAAAGTAAACAGACCCATTAGCTGTCCTTGAAAAGGAAGAACGACGATCTAGTAGCATACAAAATCCTTGAGCGTAACATTCTAGCACAATAGCTATGGTTTGAAAGCTCAGACACAGGTAGACAATGGCACAACCCACTCCATATTTACTACACACCTTTTTTTAACATAAAGGCTTATTTACAGAATTCAGCAGGAGCACATGTAATCAGTGTTTTGTGCATTATATCATTCTGTGTTACAAATTCTTATGGGGGCTGGTAATTGTGTCTTCCTCAATTTAAAAGTGAATCTGTGCAGCCTGACAAACACTTATATGCCAACATCAGAAAACGATGAATAGCAAAGGCAAACCAGGCAGGTTCTGAGGGCGACACCTGGAGAAGGGAGTACCACCAAGCTATTCTTAAAGGGATCTGAAGTAAAAAATAAACTTATGATATAATGATTTGTATGTGTAGTACATCTAAGAAATAAAACATTAGCAGCAGAGATATGAGTCTCACATTGTTTCCAGTACAGGAAGAGTTAAGAAACTCCAGTTGTTATCTATGCAAAAGAGCTTCACTGAATTCTCAGACTTTCAAAGTCACAGAGAGCTCTGTCTTCTGAAGCTTATTACCTCAACTGTCTGTCACTGTATTTATTTATTTTTTCTGCAGAGGAAAGTTCAAATGTTCATTAGCCTGCTCTGTGAAATCATTTAGAATTCTGAGTGTAGTGTTTAAACTGCAAATAGAATGATGCAATGTTATAAAAAAAACAAAAAACTATATAACTGAATATAAAAATATGAGACTATTTTCTTTGCTTCTAATGTTCTATTAATTATCCGAACTACACAACCAATTCATTATATCATAAAAAATTTTTTTGCTTCAGTGTCACTTTAACACACTGGTCACTGGCTTATTCAGTTCCCTTTTTCTCTAAAGTTTTCTCCCAGAAGATAATTTTTCATCTTCTATTTAAAATGGTAAGTAAGTGGATTTGAAATTGTTCCCAAAATAACTGCCCGCAAATTAAGCTGTGATGTGAGCATAACCAGGAATGCATCATCACACATCAACCATTGTTGAATCGTGAGTGGTACCTGCGGCCCAAGGGTGATCGCTCATGCATACAAATGCAGCACAAACATGATCATGAAAGCATAGTAACTGTCATAGCAAATGCAATGTAAATGCAATTGTCATAACTGTCAGAGAAGTCTCATGTAAACAAACACTAATAGATCTGTAGCCGAGCATTACTGTGAGTGATGTACATTAGATGCCTATCTAGAGTTGACAAAACACAAGGGAGAATCCGCCTAGTAAACAGGCGGGAACTCTTCTGGAAGACGAGTCTCAGAGGACAGAACAGTCAGCAAGAAACACCACTGACAATGTGATATTAAGGAAAAGAAAACTTGACTAGTGTAATGAGATTTTAACATTATAAGTGCAAAAAAAAAAAAAGTTGAAGGAGCACAAAACAATTTAAAGTAGAACTCATCACCACAACACCTTACTCTTGTGGCACCTCACCAAAACTTGAAAACCCCAAAAGCAAATTCAGCAGTTTGGTAAAAAAAGGCTAGTAATAAGTCTGCACAGCTTCGGCACCCGACTGTTGCCTGAGAGATTAAGCCCCTCCTTCCCCCCCCCCAGTTACAGAACTGACTGCACAGACTGCACAGCTTTGGCCTACCACTGTTGTCCGAAGGATTGTGTCCCAATCTCTCTCTGGCAGCATTTCTGGAAAGTGAATACAAGGCTTTATTCAGTCTTTCTTAACCACTTCGCCCGGGAGGAGCCCTTCAAATAATTTTTGGATCTCAGGTAACCCCTGTATTAGCCCCCTGTATTAGCAGAGGGAGTGAGGATTTATATTGTTTGAGGCACGGTTTTCAAAAGAGGGTGTGGCTAAAAACTTTTTTTAAACTGTAACAACCTTCTTTAGGCCTTATTCTATTTCCCTCCTCTATAGTACTCCTTATTACAGTAACCTGTGTTGGTGTTTCTTATTATAGTTCCCACAATTATTGTTCTCTCCCATAATATGGCTCTTTATTATGTTGCCTCCCTATTATACTGTGTTTATTGATGTGCTCCTTATTAAACTGACCCCAAAGGTGGTACTTTTTTGCCCCACCAACTAAAGCTAGGTTTACAGAGGGGAAAATACCAGGGATCCCCTGCAATGTGTTCAAAACCATGGTTGTGTAGTGGCTGGATATTGTACTGGTTAAGGGCTCTGCCTTTGACGTGGGAGACCAAGGTTGGAATCCTGGCTTAGGGTCAGTACCTATTCAGTAAGAAGTCCTTGGGCAAGACTTCCTAACACTGCAGGGTGGCCCCTTGAACGCACCCTTAGTGACTGCAGCTCTTGAGCACTTTGAGTCTAACATGAGAAAAGCACTATACAAATGTTAGGATTATTAATGAGAACTCCTGCTTTTCACCAATCAAAGAGTACTTTCAGAAGCTACGGCCTTCATTTGTGGGTTCAGTTGAGCTTTAAAGCTGCAACTAATATATAAAAAAAAAATCGGTAGTCAGCGCATTGTCAATTAACTGTTATCTCTTAAGGTACATACGCATGTCTGATTTTTCCAAACGACCGGTCGTTCAGACTGGTCGTTTGGACATCAAATTGGGCGTTTGTACTGTACAAACGGTCGTTCAGCTGATAACGCTGGTTTTGACGGATCCGCTTGGCGGATCGGTCAAAACCAGTCTTATCAGCTGAACGATCATTTGTACACACGCCCGATTTGACGTCCAAACGACCGGTCTGAACTACCCGTCGTTTGGAAAAATCAGACATGTGTATGTACCTTTAGTAGCTAATAGAAATTATACTGTACAGTCTCTTCCATACCAAATGCATCTACTGCCCTCCACTGATAAGTGTCCCATTGGTTTTGGCAAGTTTATAGCCTGAATTTCGCAGGCCATGAGACAGAAAGGAGTTTAGTTGCTGTAAATGTCACGCTGTACACAGCTTCTAGATAATATGATGGGATTATTCAGTGTCTTGTCTCGCTACAGTTTTTCCTCCTCAATTTAACTGCACGTCGGTGACAGTGACAAGCCATGCTTGGACGGTAACATGATGCCAATGTTATCTCTCTCTGTCACCAAAGATTACAGATTATTCCTTCTATTCACTCAGCCCCGTGAAATGCTTGATCTTCAGAATAGCACTGCTGCATTTTAACAGAGGCATTTATTAGGTAAAGCTTATATAGTATGTGTTGCTGCTATGTACTGAATGAGGGAACATTACTTGTGTTATACTGTAAATACTGGTTTTTTTTGGTCTATAAGACTCACTTTTTCTCCCCCAAATGTGGGGGAAAAACGCCACTGAGCTTGATTCTCTAACCGGCGCTAAGCTGGTTAGTGAGCCTTAATACCTAGTGGGCGCAAACCAAGGAGTTAGGTGGTTTGCTCCCAAACATTGCACACAGCAGAGTGCACAGTGCATGCCGCGCAGTGCGCCAATAATAGTGCGTGTTACGACATTAACTTCGCACCCGCTGACCTGTAAACGTCGCACCCGGCGCATCGGGTGCCCCCAAAGTTTCGGCGCTTCGGGTGCGATGTTTACAGGGCAGTGGGTGAGACGTTATTGTTGCACCGCGCACTATTACCGGCACACCGCACTGCGCATGCTGTGCACTCTGCTGCGCGTGATGTAGCTTTGCGCGGCTGTTAGTGCGCGCAAAGCTACTTTTGGGGCACTAAGTGGCTTTTCACTCCGGCGCTAACACTTAGTGCCGGTTAGTGAATCAAGCCCAGTACAGGGAGTCCCCAACATTGCGGTGGGTTGGAGGTTCGTGTTGGTGGGTGTTCACAAGTCAGGGACTCCCTACATTTGGACTATAAGACGCAGTGTCTTATAGTCCAAATGTAGGGAGTCCCTGACTTGTGAACACCCACCAACACGAACCTCCAACCCACCGCAATGTTGGGGACTCCCTGTACTGTGCCATGCAGAGTAGGACACAGGGGGACAGAGGACTCAAAGGGGCATAGAGTAGGACACAGGGGGGATACAAAGGGGCATAGAGAAGGACACATGGGGATACAGGAGAACTCAAGGGGGACAGAGGTGGACACAGAGAGACACAAGAGGTACAAGGGGGCGTGAGGTACAAAGGGGGCATAAACCACAAGATGCCCCTTCACCATGGATGCACCAGGTTTAGTATATATCCCCCCTGGTTTTTATCCTCTAAACCTGCATCTTATGGTCAGGAGTGTCTTATAGTCTGAAAAATATGGTAAGTATAAGAATTGTGGCTTATTTAAAAACATATAGAATAACATGCAATGGGCATACGGTCATCCACTATTTCTAGCTATTTTGGAGTTAGCTTAGAAAGTCAACATTGGGCAGCACAGTGGCATAGTGGTTAGCACTCTCGCCTTGCAATACTGCGTCCCAGATTTGAATCCCGGCCAGGGCACCAACTGTATGGCATTTGTATGTTCTGTGTCTGCGTGGGTTTTCTCCGGTTCCTCCAACGTCACATAAAAATACAGATAAGTTAATTTGCTTACCCTTAAAATTGTCTCTAGAAGACTACGATACATGCACTGCACGATACATACATAAACATACTGTATGTATATGTCTATGAATATACAATATACTCTGTACAGCACTGCAAAAGATGTTGGCACTATAAAAATACTAAATAATAATAATTATTGCCAACCAAACTAGCTGGGTAATAAAAAAAAAATAATAATGCAAAAATGGTTTAGGGCCTGTTTCCACTACACGCAGATTGGATGCAGAATGGATGCAGAAAAACTGACTCCAATGAATGCCTATAGGCCTGTTTCCACTAAACGTGATTTCTCTGATGCAGATTTCCCCATAGGCTTTCATTGGAGTCAGTTTTTCTGCATCCATTCTGCATTCAATCTGCATCCAATCTGCGTGTAGAGGAAACAGGCCCTTATGGAACAAGCATACAACTCTGTGAATTGAACGTTATGATATATTCCGCACAGGTGAGTGGGTTCAATAAAGTCATCTTATGAATGATCTCACTTTACATCATACTTGAATTATAAGGAGAAATAATTTCTGAGAATACTGTAAATAGATAAGGGGCCTGATTCGTGTAGCTATGGTAAAAAAAACATGCACAGACAGCACATGGTAATAAACTGGTGCTTACACCACCAGAGTACTGCACATTGCACAATTGGTGTGACCCACAGTGCATGGGTAACATGAGTGTTGCAATGGTAACGCGTGTTAAGCTACTTGTGAAATTTTCACGGTGGGTTCCATGGTTTGTAGTTCTGCTCCAGAGGATTGGTACTATTCAAACACAGTTTGAATGGAATTTGCATGTTCTCCATGTGTTGGCATGGGTTTCCCGGGTGCTGTAGTTCCCTCCCACATCACAAAATTATACAGAATAAGTTAGCTGCTTTGACTATTTTACGGAATAGAGTAAAATAAAAGTTAAAAACAGTTTAAAAAGAAGGTATTGGTGGACTTAGCTCCCCACATAGACTCAAACAGTCAATATTCAGTTGAAAACTTGTTTAATCTGCTTCATCAGGCAATAAACAGGAGTAGCTATCTTAGATTCTCAGTCTGGGGGACAGTCAATGACATGACTATGTACTCCCTAAAAAGAACTACAGAAGATGTCAGTGGTATGTAAATACTTAAGAACAATAGTAAGTTAATAATTATGCTGTAAGTGTATGTCATTTTCATTGTTTCATTTTTTTTCAAGAAAATGGCATATCTTTATTAATACTTTGCGAGTATAATTCATTCCGGAAACATGCTTCCAAGTGCAATCCAATTTACCCATAAGGATTAATGAAAATTCAGATGGTTTCACAATCCCCCAAAATATATAAAAAAAATATTTCATCCGACGTGCTCTACTGTATCACGAAAACATGTGAAAAAGACTTTCACTATAACAGAATCACTGCTTTTTATTGGCTCACCCCAACCTGTTTTTTTTGTTTAGCTTTAAAGGGCAACTGAAGTGAGAGACATATGGAGACTGCCATATTTATTTCCTTTTAAGCAATACCAGTTGCCTGGCTGTCCTGCTGATCCTCTGCCTCTAATACTTTTATCGATAGGCCCTGAACAAGCATGCAGCAGATCAGGTGTTTGACATTATTGTCAGATCTGACAAGATTAGCTGCATGCTTGTTTCTGGTATGATTCAGACCCTATGGCACATATGGCACCTATGGCCACATAGACCAGCAGGGCTGTCAGGCAACTGGTATTGTTTAAAAGGAAATAAATATGGCAGCCTCCTCTACCTCTCACTACAGTTGTCCTTTAAAGGACCACTACTGCGAATCATTTAATTTTTAATCATCCCACAGTAGACATAACAAGTATATAGAAGCCTCGCTGAGTCTTTTTTTTTTTTTTGTGATGGCCCTATAATTTTCCATAGCTCAATGAAATCTGTGTCCGTCGGCCCCTGACATAACACTGACAGATTTTGTACCTAAATAAACATAGCAGGGGATGCCTTTTCGGGTTTTGAAAAAAAAGACATGGTTTAGCTCTGCTTTCTCAACTGACAAAACTACTGCACAGCCCACCCGTTGCCCGTCTTCCCCCTCATCAAGAGCCATTACACCGAAGGACCCCCCCCCACTCAGGCATCCCACAGGCTTTGAGGGAGGCAGCTGTCAGCGCAGACTCTGCTGCGCACTGAGCCGCTCTCCCTTTCCATTGTTTTGCCTGCGGGCCTGCCAGTGATGAGCCGTTCTGCTGGCGTAATGAGCAGGGCTGTCTATCGCCGCGGCTCTGCCCCTCTGATGACGTGCGGCTTAATGAGCCGCTGTGTAATAAGTCGGGGAGGAACAGCTGCTCATACACAGTAAGCCACACGTCATCAGGGGGGGCAGAGCCGCGGCGATAGACGGCAGACCTGCTCATTACGTTGGCAGACCGGCTCATCACTCGGCAGATCGGCTCATTACGCCAGCAGACCAGCTCATTACGCAGCAGTCATCACTGGCAGACCCGCAGGCGAAACAATGGAGAGGGAGAGCGGCGCATTGCGCAGCAGAGTCTGCGTTTACAGCTGCCTCCCTCAAAGCCTGCTGGATGCCTGATTGGGGGAGGGGGGGTCCTTCGGTGTAACGGCTCTTGTTGAGGGGAAGACGGGCAACGGGTGGGCTGTGCAGTAGATTTGTCAGTTGAGAAAGCAGGGCTAAACCATGTCTTTTTTTTTCTTTTCAAAACTTGAAAAGGCTCCCCCTGCTATGTTTATTTAGTTACAAAAGTCCATCAGCGTTATGTCAGGGACTGACAGACACAGATTTCAGTGAGATATAGAAAATTAAAGGGCAATCACAAACAAAAGACACAGCGAGGCTTCTATATACTTGTTAGATCTACTGTAGGATGGTTAAAAATTAAATGATTTGCGGTAGTGGTCCTTTAACGTGGACCTGAACTCTTGCACAGGACACAAGGAAAACATAACAAAAATGCACCCTATATGTATTTAAAGTGTTTAGCCTATGTAATTCCCCCTCATTTGTGTCTAATCACTAGTTGTAATTTGATCCCTTCCCTGTGTCACATGACTGCCTATGGCAGATAAGCAGATAAGCCCATTTAAAAGCACAGGCTGTAAACAATATGTATGCTTCCATGAATCAGGAAGTAGAAACTGTGCAGATTTATTTTAGGATTTGTATCAGGTGTAACAAAGAAATGTTTTTTGTTTGCTGTTGTGTATCTTTTAGAGCAGAGAGGAGTTCTGAGTTCAGGTCCGCTTTAACAAGGATCTTATCCAATGACAGTTGCTTTTGCCTACCCTTTGCGGATTTCATGGTAATGTGACATGGTACAGTCCCTACACTTAGATTAAGCACAATTAAGTACAATCCTGCAGCATCCGAGGCAGAAGAACCATTTCTTCGATGTGATGATGTGACGCATGTAAACGTTCTCTGTTTGTTTTATAAGACACTGATTGCTTATCCAGTCAAAATGTCATAAATTTTGCTTGTCTTGCAAAGCTCTCTTAACCACTTGAGGACCACAGGCTTTACCCCCTCTAAAGGCCAGGCCATTTTTTCTAACATAGGCTACTGCAGCTTTCAGGCCAAGCTGCAGGGCCGCACAACACAGCACACAAGTGATCTCCCTCCCCTTTTCTCCACACCAACAGAGCTCTCTGTTGGTGGGGTCTGATCGCTCCCCCAGTGTTTGTTTTTTCTTTTAATAAATATTTATGTTTGTATTTTTTAATAAAAATGTCTTTTTTTTGTAATTGGTATACTCCCCCCTCCCTCCCCCATCAGCCAATCCCTGTGATCAGCTGTCATAGGCTTCAGCCTATGACAGCCAATCACCTCCGTGCCTCTGGAGGGGAAAGCCATGTCACACAGCTGTCCCCAGTACAGCGCTGCTGTACATCGCAGCACTGTACAGGTAATTAGACGGCGGTTTCGCCGTCTAACAGTCTCTGAGCAGCAATCGCTGCTCAGAGACTGAAGGCGGAGCTCCGCTCCGCCCACCAAGCAGGAGATGTGCGCGCAACCTGTGGGCGATCTCCTACAAAGCAGATCGGCGTAAAGTCCTGGGGCTGCCGCTGCAGTCACTCCCATTGGCGTGTTGCGGTCGGCTAGTAGTTAAACCAAGTTACTCTCAATTCAATGTTTCTACTGTATATATTATTTTATATTTAGCTACGGTTACATCTTGCTCACCCTGGTTGCTTTGGTAAATGATTGCTCCCCTTGATAATTAATAACACTTTATTATTGGTTCTGCACTGCAGATTATGGCATCACAACAGTGCCCTGCAATATGCATGAAAAAGATCTGCTTGCTGCATATTTCAATGGTACGATACTGGGTTCTATTTAGTTAGAATGAATGTGACATTGTATCGCAGAGCAACACATGTGAAAACATGTTGACGTGCACGCTGTTAGTGTCAACAAGCCCTTAGGCCTTAATTAGTTTTGAAATGCAACAGCCTAAATACAGATCATTAATTTTGTGCGCAGTGATTTAGACATTGTTCATTTAGATACTGTAAATTGGGTGCTATTTCTATTGGGCAAACAACATTTTTGATTCCACAGTTCTTAGTGGCACTAAGAACCATCAGCATTTGTTGTGATTATTTGAGTAACTGAGTTTATTCAGTTATTGTGAGGAGCTAACAATTTCAGAGGCAGTGAAAGATAAACAGGTACTGTAGTGAAAATTACATAGTGAATACAATTGCTTATTTTCTTTACAATATTAATTTATAGATTATTTAGTCAGTGTTTGCCAATTGTAAAATATTTCCTTTGCTTTATTTACATTCTGAAATGTATCACTGGTCACCTTATCACCTCATTAGCTCTGCCAGGTGATCTGTACGGAATGTTTGTTACTGAGGGTTGTATGCCCAGAGGGAGATATCGCTTGCTTGGCAATTGGAAAAAGACATTCCTCCCCACAATGCAACAAGTTTCACAGACAGCAAACTGTCAGGACCTTGGTCATGACATCACACTGTGGGTGGGGTTTCACTACAATATCAGTCATACTGACCCCTTGATGATCTATTCAAGAAAAGGTAAGGATTTTTCATAGGAACGGGAGTATCAGCTACTGATTGGAATAAAGTTCAATTCTTGGTTAAAGTTCTTCTTTAAAATGCTTTTACTACTTTCACTGTAAGCATTAGAGTAAGCAACATTTGGGCCTCTGCTTCCAGCCCAGTCACTGTCATTCCTAAATCAGATAAAGTAATTATAGCAAAATTAAATAAATAAATGAAGTACAGAGGTCTGGGTGGTTTAATATTAAATTAAAGAAAACCAGAATAGTAGATAATTTCATATTAAAGCATGTAAGCTACTTTTTTGAACAGTGTCTGTTTATAGAATGATGTGTAAATGTGTTTCTGCTGTTACATAGTTACATAGTTCATTGGGCTGAAAAAAGACATACGTCCATCAAGTTTAACCAGATAATATGGTACAACAGCAGCCTGCACCCTCCTATATCTCAGCTGATCTAGAGAAAGACGAAAAACCCTTACAAGATTTGGACCACTTTTCCCTAAAACGGAAAAGATTCCTCCCCGGAGATAAAATCCCGCCAGAAATTACATAGTAAATATACGGATAGGAAGGAGGCCTTCAATAAGCTTTTTGAAGTCCTCCTTCCACTCCCTCCCTTCATCAGGTGCAAGGGGATCGCCCCGAAACATGTTGTGTAACTGCTGAGATTTGATAAACGCAAGTTTAAAAAGCCAATTGAGTGACTCCTTCCTATCCGTATGCTTTGAAAAAGTGTGGAGTGGTGACCCACAAGAGGAACGTGCCCCAGCTACTTGGGCCTGACCAGGCTAGAGGCATAAGGTTCTCACGGTCACATCTGTTTGGTACTTAGTAAATATATCCATATATGCCCTTTAATGCAGAGGGAGACATATATTCTTAAGTTAAGCCCCTGGTAATCACAGAGTAACAATAATCAGATGATAAATAAGTTCAGGCTACATTGTATAGCAGCAAAAGCATCGTGAGCTGTCTCAGCTCAGCCAGCACATTGACACTCATGCTCACATGTACTGACAGGGCGGGCGCTCATACATTCACTGAGAAACAGAGATGTACTGTAGACAGGTGGACCTTTACCTGTATCCTGTCATTAAGAATCACCAAAGATAGCTGGGTTCTGGAAAGCTGTCTCTGTTATTAGTGATCATATTGCTATACACAACTGAAATCCAGTCATACAGAAGAACCCCAGACCTTAGGCTGTCACTAAGGAAAGGAAACTGAGTAGCTCTGAGGAGGGTAAAGGTCCATTTGTATTCCTGCTGTTATAACAGTGTGTCCATATCATGTCTGCTAAGGTTGGGGTGGATCCTACCCAACACCCTGAGAAATGGACAGTGGCATTTCTGTCCCGATGATTCTGCGCAGATTTAAAGTTAAATTTAAAGAGCGCAGATTTAAAGTAACAGTTGTGAATATTCAGGATATGCTCACATACAGTTAGTGATAACACAATGGGCTTGATTCACAAAGCTGTGCTAACTGTTAGCACGCTGGTGAAAAGCCCCTTATCACGCCTAAACTCAGTTTAGGCATGATAAAATAAACTCGCGTGCTAAGTTTTGTGCGTAAACTTTTACGCGCGGAAACTGTTACGCGCGCAACACCAATAAAACCAATAAACCCTATGCAACGTTTTGCGCACACCGGACTTTACACGCGCAAAACTTTGCACGTGAGTTTTTCCCTCAAAGCGGTGCTAACCTACTTAGTGCAATGCTTATCACACCCAAAAGTCTTTAGGTGTGCTAACTAGGTTAGCACCGCTTTGTGAATCAAGCCCAATATATGGCACTGCTGAAGATGTCAGCGCTATATCATTACTAAATAATTATGATATCCATGTTTTAGAAAAACACAGACCCAGGAGCACCAATGTTGGCTTCCAGAAGACAAAGCGTGCCACGGTCACACCCCAGTACCAAGGGGTCACAGCAGTAAATATCTTCAAAGATCGGCACCACAAAGAGAGTATTGTAGCTCAATTGATTATTTGAGCTACAATACTCTCTTTGTAGTGCCGGTCTTTGAAGATATTTATTGATATCCATGTTTTACATTTTCTCTTGGTTTTCCAAAGTAGAATGCTACACATTAATAAGTTATTGAGAACATATTCAGCTTCACAGCTAATAAAATGCTGGGTACTAAAACATCAGCCATTTGGTGAAGGGAAACCACTCCTATAGGAAATATATCAGCACTAGCTGCAACCTTTACACGGTATTTACCCTTTCTGAAAAAATGCTTCCTGGCAGTGGTTTAATAATGACATTGAACCAACCTGTCCCTTAAAGTGGCAGCAGTCATACATCACATGTGGAGATTACTGAGTACAGCCACACTACTATCATGGAACACTAGATGCCAGTGTGGTCATTCATTTATGCCCCTGAAAAAACAGGCACACAAACAAAACCACTTGTGTGTAGTATGTCTATAGCCTATTCATTTTACAGAGAGATGTATTCTTATCTGCAGACAGCTGTTTCAGTCTAGATTGTCTGTCATCAGTGTAGGGCACTAGTTTGTTCTACAGGTAGAACGTGGTAAGTGGCAAGAACTTTATGAGCTTTGGAAGACAGAAGGATAATTTGCATATTCACTAGAGCATTGTGGGTAACCACAAATGTTCACTTATAACTGAATTATTGCAAATTTCCTTCTGTTTTAAGAAGGCAAATTACACCAAGCTTTGCTTTTTTTAGTAGGAGGGCTTTTTGGTTCCTTTTATCCCCCTATACATTCCTAGTAGTTTAGGTCACCCTGAGCTGCTTGGCTACTCTGGTGTGTATGGGAGTGGGAGTGTACATGCGTGTGTGTAGGTAAGTGTGGACCCTTTTCTGCTTTTTTCCTTATGCATTCAGGGCCAGTTTAAGTGGCATCGCGTCCCAGGTGCAAAGGTAACCTGGGCCCGCCCCCCCCCTCGCAAAGTCACCTCCTGCCCTCCCTTCCCTCAGTAACTCACTGGCAGCCAGTCTAGTGGTCAGGAGACAGGTCACCCCACAGCAATGTTCCCAGTAGTAAGTGGCCCAGGAGGAAGGCATCTCTCGCTTTCCTACCCCTCCTCCCCATCAGCAGCATGCAGAGTGGAGTGGAGTGAATTCAGCGGAAGATCGGCAGCTTTGATCCCTCACTAAAGGGGCCCATACACCTAACAATTTTCCCACCGATATACAGCAGATTCGATCACTGTGATCGAATCTGCTGTGAAATAGTTGTGCAAACGCAAACGATTGATTTCCGTCCGAAATCAATCGTTCCTGTTGATTACCGTCGAGCCGTCTGTGCGGAAGATTTTGCTCGATCGCCAGCGGGTCGGGAGTGCGTCGATAGCGGCGTTTCGAATGCCCGACGACCGACACAATACAGCTGCAATACATTACCTGCTCCGCCGGCACGTGTCTTCGCTGTCACCGCTGTCTTCTTCTCCGCTGGGTTCCAGACCGGCTGGCTTCACTGAACTTCCTGTCCCGGCAGAAACTTTAAACTCTACTGTAGAGTAGCCCTCTACTGTTTAAACTTCCCCGGACAGAAAGAAGAGAAGCCAGCTGGTCCAGAACCCGGAACCCAGCAGAGAAGAAGACAGTGGTGACAGCAATTACATGCGCCGGCGGAACAGGTAATGTATGCGGGGGGAGGGGTGGGGGAGCAGCGGCAGCACCACCACAGATTGTGATCAGTTTCATGCTGAAATCGATTCACAATCTGTTTGCAATAAAGGCAGCCATACGATCCCTCTCTGATCAGATTCGTTCAGAGAGGGATCTATCTGTTGGTCGAATCTGATGGTAAATCGTCCAGTGTATGGCCACCTTAAGGATGTAGCTGCACAGGACTCCACACTCCGCCCAGCCCAGCACGGTGCCTCCTTCCTCACAGGCATATACGTACTGACATTACGTTTCATGCCTGCATGTCAGGGAGAGCGCCGCTGCGAGTGGAAAGGAAACAATGTCATCACGTCGTGGATCGGGAGACGGCACAGCAGAATCAGGTAATGTATCAAATTAACAATGTTCCCCTGCCTGCTGCTGCCTGTCTCCCAGCACCACACACACACCCTGTGGCTGCAGTAGTCGGTGGCCATGGCCAGCCAAATTGCAATTTGAAATGGGCAATGGGGGACACCAAGGGGGCACCTACAGACCCTGGGCAAAATTCCCCCCTTGGCTTTATTGTTGTACCTGCCCTGTATGTATTAGTACAGGACCAGGCTGAGGCAGAGGCGATAGAGGCTCCAGCCTCAGAGCACAGCGTAGGAGGGTGTGTACAACTCACTCAGCTATCATTACCCTATTGTGTTTGAAGCACAGAGAAATAAGAAAAAGGGGTTACATGGCAGTGACTGCAAGACAGATAACTAGAGATTAAGATGTTTGGATCCCAGGGGCTAATAGCAATCAGTGTGTGACGGCTGGGAGGGATGGAGGGGTGCACTTTGGTGCCTCAGCCTTGGGTGCTGGAGGACCTTGTCCAAGCTCTGTATTAGTATTATTTTGTCATTAAGACGTAGGGGTTGGACGGGTGGAGGGTCAGTAAACAAACAACCTATGTTGCAAAAAAATCCCAACACCAAGAGTGAGTTGATGAAGCTAAATTTTCTCTGTTGGGCTACACCATTGTTGGCAGCTGATGTTCTTCTAATGAAAGAAAAAAAGAACTTGGGAAGTGTAGTTTAATAATTGCAAGTACCAAACAGGGTAGTTTAATAATTGCAAATGCCTTCTATTTTAAGAAGACGATACTATACTTAGCATAGCTTTTTTAGTTGGAGTCTTTGGGGTTCCCTCTGACCCCTCCTTTAGGCCCCTTGAACAATCTTAATGGTTACGGTTCAACATGATTTTACTGGTTCCTAGTTTCCAAGTCTTAGCCATAGAGCCATATCAGTCAATACCTTGCATCACTGGTAAAGGCCAACCTAGCTTAAAACAGCTGTCTACAGGTTGGATGATATGCCTCTGTAAAATGAATAGACTATTATTATTATTATTATTATTATTATTATTATTATTATTTATTGTACTTATAAAGCGCCAACATATTACACAGCGCTGAACATTAGTTTAGGTTACAGACAATATTTATGGGTGACATACAGCAAAATGATAATACATGAATACAAGAAAGACCAGATCATGCAGCACAGTATGAGTACAAGGTAATGCTTAGTCAGTCATTGGATGGGAACATGGAGGTTAGGTAAGTTAGGTTCACTCAGATGCATAGCACGGGTTAACAGTAATGGAGGTGCATGATCAGGTAGGACACAAAAGGAGGAGGACCCTGCCCAAAGGCTTACAATCTAGAGGGAGAGGTAAGGGCACGAAAGGTAGGGGACCAGAGTTCAGCTGTGGGTTTAGAGCACTTGTGAGGGGTAGTAGGCCAGAGTGAAAAGGTAAGTTTTGAGGGCTTTCTTGAAGATGTTGAAGGAGGGGGCTGCCCTAATGGGTGGAGGTAGGGAGTTCCATAGTGTTGGAGCAGCTCTTGAGAAATCCTGGAGGCGTGCATGGGACTTGGTGATGCGGGGGGCAGTTAGGCGAAGTTCATTGGAAGAGCGGAGTGAGCGGCTAGGTGTGTACCTGGAAAGGAAGCCAGTGGAGGGATTCAAGGAGGGGATCCGCCATGGTGGAGCGATGGGAGCAGTGGATAATTCTGGCTGCTGCATTCATGATGGACTACAGTGGGGCTGTTCGGGTCATAGGGAGACCAGACAGCAGGGCATTGCAGTAGTCAAGGCGGGAAATTATGAGGGCATGGATGAGGAGTTTGGTGGTGGCAGAGGTCAGGAAAGGGTGAATCTTACAGATGTTATGAAGGTGGAAGTTGCAGGACTTTGTGAGGTTTTGGATGTGGGGAGTGAAGGAGAGTGCGGAGTCCAGGGTGACACCCAGACAGCGGGCTTGAGAGGTAGGGCGAATGGTAGTGTGGTTAACAGTGACATGCACATCTGGGAGGTTCATGGATGGCCGGGGTGGGAAGATCATAAATTCCGTTTTGTCTAGATTTAGTTTCAGGAACCTAGCGGACATCCAGGAGGAGATGGCTGATAGGCAGGAGGAAACCTTGTCCATGGTAGTGGTGGATATGTCAGGGGTGTGGAGGTAGATCTGGGTATCATCTGCATACAGATGATAGTTAAAACCCATGGAGGAGATAACCTTGCCAATGGAGGATGTGTATAGGGTGAACAGTAGGGGGCCAAGGACTGAATCTTGGGGGACTCCCACCGAGCGGTGGTTGGGGGTGGACGAGGACTCATAGAAGGCGGTCGTGAAGGAGCGGTTTGAAGAGGTAGGATGAAAGCCAGGACAGGGCGAGATCGTGAATGCCCATGGACTGGAGGGACTAGAGGAGTAGAGGATGATCTACTGTGTCAAAAGCTGTTGAAAGGTCAAGGAGGAGGAGAATGGAGTATTTACCTTCAGCTTTAGCTAAGGCAAGGTCATTGACCACTTTGGTGAGAGCAGTTTCGGTTGAGTGGGCAGGCCGAAATCCAGATTACAGTGGGTCTAGCAGTGAGTTGGCATTGAGGTACTGGGTCAGGCGTTTGTAAACCAGACGCTCAAGGAGCTTTGAGGCAAAGGGGAGGAGGGCGGTAGTTGGAGGGTAGCGAGGGCTCGAGGGAGGGTTTCTTGAGCAGGGGTAGTACAGTGGCCTGTTTGAAGTCTGAGGGGAAGGTGCATGTGGATAGGGAGATGTTGAACAGGGTAGTGAGGACTGGGGCCAATTCCGTGAGGTGAGGCTGGAGTAAATCAGAAGGGATGGGGTCAAGGGGGGAAGTAGTGGTATGGGAAGTCTGCAGTAGGTGGTTGACTTCTACGGTGGTAGTAGGAGTGAAGGATGTGAGGGGAGGATAGGGTGGAGGAGGAGCTGGTTGGGAGGGGGTGGGAGGTGAAGATTGGATATTTGCTGGCGGATAGAGACAATTTTGTTGGTGAAGTGGGTGGCTAAATCTGTAGCAGAGAGGGAGGAAATGGAGGGTGTGGGGGGGAGTGTGTGTGTGTGTGGGGGGGGGGCGAGTTTAAGCAGGGAGCTGAACGTGGCAAAAAGACACCGGGGGTTGGAAGCTTGTGCTCCGATGAGCTTGGTAAAGTATTCCTGCTTCGCATGAGCAAGGGCAGTGTGGAACTGCAGCAGGTTGGTCTTGTACTGTAGGAAATCCTGGTTAAGTCTAGTTTTCCTCCATTTCCGTTCAGTGGCACGTGTTTTCCTCTGGAGGTTGCGAGTATGGGTAGTGCACCAGGGCTAGGGGTTAGAGGGTCGGTTGTGGCGAAATATTGGTAGAGCAGCTTTCTCTGGCTGATGAGAGAGTTTAGCGATACTGGGCTGCAGCAAGATTAGGACAGGTTAGGGTGGGGAGAGTGGAGGAGAGGGCATGGAGGGGGTCAGCAAGGACACTAGGGTTGAGCTTGTGTAGGTCTCGCTGCCATCGACCAGGTGGTTGGGCGGGTAGTTTGGAGGTGCCTTCTGTGAGTAGGTTGAAGGTGAGAAGGTGATGGTCTGAGGGTGGAAAGGGTGCGATGTCAAGGTCTGCAATGGTGGTGGATTTAGTGACCTGCAGGGTGAGTGGGGATGTTGGTGTGTTGTACTAGTCCAAGTGAGTTGGCAATGGTGAGTAGCCGGGTCACAGCGGAGCTCTGGGCTTCATCGATGGGAATATTGAAATCCCCAAGGATGATGGTGGGGAGGTCAGAGGAGAGGATGTGAGGGAGCCAGGAGGCAAGGTCATTGAGAAATTGTGGGGTAGAGCCCGGAGGGCGGTATAAGACCGCAACAATGGCAGGGAGGGGGTGGTAGAGGCGGATGGTGTGGGCCTCGAATGATGTAAATTGTAGGGAGGTACATGGGGTGAGGACACGGAAGGTGCTGGATGGGGAAAGGAGAAGACCCACCCCTCCCCCGGTCCTGTTGTCTGGTCTGGGGGTGTGACTGAGGTGAAACCCCCCGTAGGAGAGGGCAGCCTCTGCGGCAGAGTCAGAGGGGGTGAGCCATGTCTCAGTGAGTGCGAGGATGGTGAGGGATTTGGAGAGGAAGAGGTCGTGGACTGCTGTAAGTTTATTGCAGACGGATCAGACACAAGAACTCTTTCTTCCCTATGGCCGTTAGCCTCCTAAACTCCCTTAATATTCTCCCACCCTCCATCAGTGCCCTACCACCTGCATAGCAACGAACTGGAAAATATCCGACACCTTTGGGAGACTTCAGCAGCGTTTCCTTGAAAGGTGCATACGGATGTGAATTTATATTTGATTTGATGTTGACTGTATATCTGTGTACGTAAATATTATTGTCTTATTCTGACACTTTGTCCTGCCTTTCTGTCTATGTACCGCTCAGTATTGTGCCAAACCCAGTTCCGGGCATGACCCAGTCATTGTTGGCGAAATAAAATGATTCTGATCTGGCATTCCAGAGACCGCAGGGTAGGGGGAGCATGTGTTTGTGGGTGGGATGGATGGAAATAAGGTTGGAACGAGGATGGATGTTGAGGTTATTTGTGGGCAGAGGGTTGTAAAGTGTGTGAAGCAGATCAGCAGGGATGCTTGTCTGGCAGCAGGCTGTGGCCCAGGATTGGGTGATATATCACCAGCAGCAAGTAAGAGTAGGAGGGAGAGAGTAAGCAAATGTGAATGGGATTTAAATGTTTGTGAGGTTTTTGAGCTGCTGGAGGGAGAGAGCGATTTCAGGAGAGCTAACAGTTCATGAGAAGCTGAGTAAGGTGAGCAAAGCAGAGCAGGTGAAATTAATATGGAGTGAGGTACACTGGGAGGATGCATACTACAACGCAACTTGTAGATGTTTGCAGACAGGCAGAACATAATAAAAAGTGCAGTAAACATGGTAATGGTCTCTGATTATAACCAGGAAGTTTCCAACCCCAAAAAAATTATTTGTACTTTATATATTTATCCACTGAGCAAAAATGCATAATATGCACCAGTGGCTCTGGCTGCATGCCAGGTTTTTCAGGGATAAAAAAAAAATATTTGTACTTTATGTATTTATCCACTGAGCAAAAATGCATTTATGGGATTATGTGTCACCCACAGTGCGATGCAAAAGTTTGGGAAACCTTGTTAATCATTATTATTTTCCTGTATAAATCGTTGGTTGTTACGATAAAAAATGTCAGTTAAATATATCATATAGGAGATACACACAGTGATATTTGAGAAGTGAAATGAAGTTTATTGGATTTGCAAAAAGTGTGCAAATTTAACAAAATTAGGCAGGTGCATAAATGTGGGCACCACAAAAAAAAAATGAAATCAATATTTAGTAGATCCTCCTTTTGCAGAAATTACAGCCTCTAAACGCTTCCTGTAGGTTCCAATGAGAGTCTGAATTCTGGTTGAAGGTATTTTGGACCATTCCTCTTTACAAAATATCTCTGGTTCATTCAGGTTTGATGGCTTCCGAGCATGGACAGCTCTCTTTAACTTATGGCCCATACTCACGGGCTACAATTGGCGCGCGCAACCACGTGAGTATGAGGTGCGCACCCCGAACCGTCGCTCGTCGCTGCTGTCACCAGGCGATTGGCGGCGGTCAATCGCATGGCGACAGTTGCCGCCGCAACTTCGCCGCAACTGTTGCTAGTCCGCGTGTGTATGCGGACTAGCGACAGCAACCCAATAGCCGGAGCATTGAGTTTCCGGCAGGGGGGAGGAACGTCGGCGACAGCTTCCGTCGCCATCCCTAGTCCCACTTCCGCATGTGTATGCGGAGGGACCTGGCGACAAGCTGTCGCCGAACTGTCGCGCACACGCTCCCGTGTGCTAGCGACATGCTAGAAAAGTAGCCCGTGAGTATGGGCCATTATACCACAGATTTTTAATTATATTCAGGTCTGGGGACTGAGATAGCCATTCCAGAATGCTGTACTTGCTCCTCTGCATGAATGCCTTAGTGGATTTTGAGCAGTGTTTATGGTCGTTGTCTTGTTGAAAGATACAGCCCTGGCGCAACTTCGAAAAAAGGAAGGGAACACCGAGAGCCCAATATAGTGTAGTATGTACAGTAATGGGTAATGAGAGGTATATAAATGAATATACTCACAAGTCAGGGTTACCGTATAGCGCCTCTGTTCTCCTTACAATAACTGGCGCAGCTTCAGCTTTGTCACTGATTCCTGGACATTGGTCTCCAGAATCTGCTGATACTGAGTGGAATCCATGTGTCTCTCAACTTTGGCAAGATTCCGAGTCCCTGCACTGGCCACACAGCTCCACAGCATGATGGAACCATCACCATATTTTACTGTAGGTAGCAGGTGTTTTTCTTGAAATGCTGTGTTGTTTTTCTTCCATGCATAATGCCCCTTGTTATGCCCAAATAACTCAATTTTAGTTTCATCAGTCCACAGCACCTTATTCCAAAATGAAGCTGGCTTGTTCAAATGTGCTTAGCATACCTAAAACAGCTCTGTTTATGCTGTGGGCGGAGAGAAGGCTTCCTCTGCATACAGCATCTCCTTGTGTGAGCCAAATGGTTGAACGATGCACAGTGACTCCTTCTACAGCAAGATGATGTTGTAGGTCTTTGTTGCTGGTCTGTGGGTTGACTCTGACTGTTCTCACCATTTGTCGCCTCTGTTTATCCGAGATTTTTCTTGGTCTGCCACTTCAAGCCTTAAGGCCTAGTTTACATTACAAACGCGGACCGGCACGCACGCAGAACGCAACGCGTACGAACGCACTCCATCCGCGTTTGTATGCGTTGCGTGGCTGATACCATCACTGAAAAGTGAATGGGACAGCCACGCGTTTTGGCAAAAAATGCGTGCAGCATGCGTTCCCGGACCGCACAGGTCCAGAACGCATGCAGTGTGAACATCAGACAGTGCACTCTATGCATTTTTTGATGTCGTACGTGTCGGCCACCTGCACGCGTTTCCAAAACGCGGCTGGAAACGCGTGCAGTGTGAACGGGGCCTAACTTGAACTGAGCCTGTGGTCTTCCATTTCCTCAATATGTTCCTTAATGTGGAAGCAGACAGCTGAAATCTATGAGACAGCTTTCTGTATCCTTCCCCTAAACCATGAGGGTGAACAGTCTTTGTCCTCAGGTCATTTGAGAGTTGTTTTGAGACCCCCATGTTGCTACACTTCAGAGAAATTTAAAAGAGGAGGGAAACTTACAATTGACCCCCCTAAATACTTTTTCTCATAATTGGATTCACCAGTGTATGTAGGTCAGGGGTCACTGAGCTTACCAAGCCAATTTGAGTTCCAATAATTAGTTCTAAATGTTTTGGAATCAATAAAATGACAACAGTGCCCACATTTATGCACCTGCCTAATTTTATTTAAACAATTATTGCGCACTTTCTGTAAATCCAATAAACTTCATTTCACTTCTCAGATATCACTGTGTGTCTCTCCTATATTATATACTGTATTTAACTGACATTTTTTATTGTAACAACCAACGATTTATACAGGAAAATCATGACAACTAACAAGGTTGCCCAAACTTTCGCATCCCACTGGATGTAAAGCCAAAAACTGCAAATACTGTCTGTTTTAATATAAAATTATATTTAGCACATTTTTGTGGAGCTGCTTTTAGGTTCCCTTTATGACTAAATGAGGAACGGTAGTGAAAATAACATAATGAATAAAATTGCTTATTTTTTGTACAACATTCATTTATAGATTATTTAGTCAGTATTTGCCCATTGGAAAATCTTTCCTCTTCCTGATTTACATTCTGAAATGTATCACTGGTGGTGACATCTTTAGTTGTACCAGGTGATCTGTACAGAATGTTTGTTACTGAAAGTTCTATGCACAGAGGGAGATATGGCTTGTTTGGCAGTTGGAATAAGTTGTTATTTCCCACAATGCAACAAGGTTCACAGACAGCAAACTTTCAGGACCATAGTCATGACATCACACTGTGGGAGGGGTTTCACCACAATATATGCCAAATAGACCTCCCTGATGATCTATTCCAGAAAAGGTAAAGATCTCTTGTGGAAAAGGGGGTGTCAGCTACTGATTGGAATGAAGTTCAAACCTTGGTTAAAGTACCTCTTTAATATAGGACTCTGTGGATCTGCTGTATCACTAGTGAGTGAAATTCTGCAGTATGTTGTGTTGGCAACCAGCTACTTATTAGTTTCTATTATTAGATGCAGATCACTGCCTGAAAGGAAGCGATGACTACATAGACTTGCATTGTATCCTAGCTCCAGTAACATATCTGCAGCTAGCAACATTCTGTACAAGAGTGTGAAAAAGTACTTGCCCTTCCCAATTTCCTCTATTTTTACACTCTCATAACACTAAATTATTTCTGTCCACAAAACAAATTTAGGATAATGCTAAAAAAACAGCTTGAAAACACAAGATACTAATTTTTGAATGTTTTTATTTATTTTTTGATGGAAAGTTTCAATACCTAAATCATCCGTATGAAAAAACAATTGGCTCCTTGGTCAATCAAGATCCACATTTAAAGAATAGGTAAGAGTAGACAAAAACAACTCTCCTAGATTGTTGTCAGCAAAACATCTTTTAAACAGAACTCTTCCAGCAATGAGAAGTTGCCTAAATAGTCCCAACAAGCAACTCACCATACTTTCATAAAAATACAGACTCTAGAAGACCTAAAAAATGAAATGTATCAGTTGGGAAAAAAAGTTAAAAAGCAAGCTCTGAAACCCTAAAACTTCAGAGACCCATGGTGAATGCCATTATCTCCAAATGGAGAAAGCATCAAACAGTAGTAATCTTGTCAAGTGTTTGTCTTAGCAAAATCACCCCAAGAACTTATAGATAACTTAGAAAGGCTACAATAAACTAGATAGTGTGCAGCAATATAGAATGCAGGAGAAAGATATTAATCAGCAGACCTCATGGCACTAGCGGGAATGCGTAAAAATGTACGCAATGCGACCCGCCAAGGTCGGCATGCTGCCAGCGGGGGACTGGAGCAACAGTGAGTGACTACGAGGGCACAGGATGGCTGCATGGGGCTGGTAGAAGCCCCAGGTAAGTGAAACTCATTTTTTTATTTTGCTTGGACCTTCCCTTTAAGGGAACCCGAGGTGAGAACAATATGGAGGCTGCCATATTTATTTAATTTTAAACAATGCAAGTTTCTGGTGGTCCCCTTGATCCTGTGCCTCTAATACTTTTTGCCATAGCCCCTGAAGAAGCATGCAAATCAGGTACTCAGACTCAAGTTTGACTGGATTAGCCATATGCTTGTTTCATGATTGTGACTCATATACTACTGATGCCAGAAGATCAACCGGACTGACAGGGAACTGCTATTGTTGAAAAGGAAATATGGCAGCCTCCATATCACTTGCACCTCAGGTTCACTATTAGACTCTGGACAAAAATAGAATCCATGGTAGAGATGCAAAAATATTGCTAAAAAAAGGGATCAGAAAAGACTGCCTAATATTTGACAAAAGCATCTTTAATCCTCAGATATCTGCAATAATGTTCTGCAGACATATGAGTCAAAAATGCAACTATTTGGAAGACATGGGACCCATTATATCAGGTATAAAACCAACACAACTTACCACAATGACAGCATTGTTGCTGCTTCAGGGATTGGAGGACCCTGAAGTAGGATGACCCTTAGGATGACCCTGAAATTGCTAAAGCATCATTCCTGCTCCTCAATCCATTATCTAAGCTCAAGTGCAATTGGATTATGCAGCAGAACAATTATGATTCAAAGCACAAGACCAAGTCTACCTGTGAGTGACTGATAAAGCACAAAGTTAAGGTGGAGTAGCCTAGTTAAAATTCTGACTTGAACCCCATTAAGATGTGGCAAATGAGTTGATGAGTACATCTCCAATGTGATTAAATTTCAACAATTCTATACAGACGATTGGGCCAAAATGTCTCCATTGATGCCAAAGACTGATCTATTATATGAAGGGCTTGATTGCAGTTGTTGCAGCAGCGAATGGTGTCAGAATAAGAGTATTTAGCGTGGGGTAACAATTAATTTTCAGATGAGCGACAAGGGTGTTGGTGTACATTTTTCTTGCAATAAATCATTAAAAACCTGTTTATGGTGTTTATTAATGTAGTCTTTGGGTTATACTACATTTGCCTGGAGATTAGAATCAATCAAATATCATGACTAAGCAAAAGTAGAGAATATCAGGAAATCAACATGGACTTCTCCATGCAATTATTTGTGGTCTGGAAGACTTCATCCGGTTATTCAGGCATTATAGAGTTGGTGATTCTCTCTTGTCTACAACTGTTTTTGGTCTTTTGGTCATTACAAGGACAGTAAAGAAAAGTACAGCTCTGAAGATAGAGAGATGTTTTGGATTACATAATCTAAAAGGAACAAAAAAGACCTTAACTAAAGTAAACATTTTGCCTTCTTTTAGCGAGAAGGAGATTGAGAGGTTTTCAATAGAACAGTGCATGGACTTATAACACTGATCTTGCTAGCTTCATGTTCCAAGATATTTTTTGTGGCAGCAAAAGACAACTTTAAAGAGGAACGGTAGTGAAAATAACATAATGAATAAAATTGCTTTTTTTTTTTTTACAATCGTTGTTTATAGATTATGTAGTCTGTGTTTGCCCATTGTAAAATCTATCCTCCCTGATTTACATTCTAAAATGTAACACTGGTGGTGACATCTTTAGTTCTGCCATGGGATCTGTATGTAATGTTCATTACTGAGAGTTCACTGCACAGAGGGAGATACTGGTTGCTTGGCAGTCGGCAAAATTTCCCACCAATGCAATGAGGTCCACAGACAGCAAACTGTCAGGACCAAGGTCATGACATCACACTGTGGGAGGGATTTCAGCACAATATCAGCCATACAGACCCCCCTGATGATCTATTTGAGAAAAGCTAAAGATTTTTTTCATGGGAAAGGGAGGATCAGCTACCAATCCTTGGTAATGTTCCTCTTTAATTTCCACAGCTGGATTTGTAAGGTTATAACTACTGTGTCTGTCTGTATGCAGTAGCCATAAGTGTCTATATAAAGCTATCACTAATCAATATTTTAGTGAAGGATTACCACTCTGTTTATAGCACACTGGTCAGCACAGGAAGACTTTCTCAGCAATGCTGTCATCTGAAACCTTTTCAACCTTGATATTCCTATTGATTGAGGCTTCTTCAATTTCCTCTTGATCAATCAAATTACATAAAACGGTTTTCTTTTTATTTTAAAGCCATCTCCCTTTCAGGGTTCACACTGTGCAGGATTACAGGCTGCTTTCTCTAAATAACACAGGCAATAAACATCATGCATAGCTTAATAAATCGAACAGCAAGCCTAGCCTTCCTAGCTGCCAGGCCATGGGGCTCTTATCACATCTGCCTCATCCTAATGGAATGCTCATTGACTTTCTGCCCCAGGAGACCAATTCTACAAACAGAGTATTGAATCATTTCTCCAAGGCAGCTCTGCCAGGAGGATTCATCTTAACCCTTTCAATACAAAGGTCAGCACGGGCCTGACAGCAGAGGGTCAGCAAGTTTGGTGTGTCTTAATTTTCTGATTGCTATGCAACACCGTTCGTGTCCTTTTATAACGCAGGCAGAATGTTAACGATGTTCATAGTTTTATATGTACTGAATTGTTGTGGCTTCTGTCACTTTAAGATTGTTTATATACTGTACATACTAATTATTTGTTTGCAAGTTACCCAATTTATTTTGGTTGCCACCTATGGACCCCTGATGTGGCAGCACAGATCAGTATGGGGGTTATTTGGTATGGCTTTGCATGTTACTGAACATAGATTTAAACATGTCTACATTTAAAGCAGTAGGGACAGCCATACTGTCTCCGAAGAACAAAACAAAACAGAAAATAACATATGTATTGTACTGTCCACGTTTTGATGTCAGTGAATTTTATATAGTAAATAACGAGAAAACTGTTCCAGGCATTTTCCATCTTTACTGCTTCTGACTAAAGCCAATCCTGATGTCATTTCCTCATTTTTTCTCCTAGAAACTGCACTGTCATATCTAACTTGCTTTGTAAAAACACATGAACACAACATAGATCGTATTTCAGCAGCTTCTGCAGAGGGGTGATATGTATTTCCCATTTCAGCCTCGTGTCACACTGAACTGCACTCAGCCAATCAGTGAGGAGCAGGAATGTGGGAGGGGAGATAACAAGCTTCCCTCTGCCCAGCAATGTGCCAGAATAGAGCCAGATTGACTGAGATAAGATTCATTACTGCAAAAACATTTATGATTATATTGGAATGCTTGCAATGCAGACTGCATGTACACTGCATAATAAACACAGAGCAGAGTGGGTAAATGGAATTTGATTTTGTGACTGACAATCCCGCTTTAAGCGTAACATCATATACTGTAATGCTGATTTATGTAACGATCAGTGTCAGCAAGAACTACATTCTGATTATTTGGTGATCTGCAGTATCACCAACAATGCAGATTCTATATCTGATTATGTGGTGATCTGCAGAATCACCAATAATGCAAATATAGTAAACAAAAGGATATCGAGACCTTAGTCACACTTTATTGTAGTAGTGTAGTGATTGGTGCATACAGTATATACTGACAGATATGACAACAGCTCACCAGAGGAGCTGGTGAGCTCTGTCAGTACAGGGAACACCTCACCAGTGACAAGGGCTCACTGGTGAGTGGCGAAGTCAGACTAAAAAGGTCGGTAACAGCCAGACAGGTACAGTACAAAATCAGGAGGCAGAGAAGTAACGGTTGACAGGCAGAGGTTGGCAGCAATAGCAGATGGGCTAAAGTACAGAATTACTAGAGCAGAGAGAGATACGATATTCAGGCAGAGTCAGTAACCAGATCAGATGGGCTAAAGGACAGAATCACTTAGAGAGTAAAGCTGGCCACTAACGGTCCAATTTCTAGCGAAAAATCGTTCGAGCGATCAGAAATTCTGATCGGATTGGTTATAAATAATCTCCATTGGTGGACAGAATCGATTATGAACGAGTGAAAAAAATGTTGCCCGAATGAATTTTCGTCGAATGAAAATCTGGATTTTCTTGGTGGTCGTGATAGAAAGGAAGCAATGATTGGTTAGTTGATGGTGCAGTGAACGATTTTTCGTCCGATCAGAATTTCTGATCGCTCGAACGATTTTTCGCTAGAAATTGGACCGTTAGTGGCCAGCTTAGTCAAGAACGAGCTAGAGTCATAAACAGATAATACAAATAGTAATGCACAAATCCTAGAGCTGTGTGAAATCCCCGGTTTCCTCCCGGATCAAAGCACACCAGATCTAACTAAGGTCTGGGCGCTAACACGTAGTGATCGCAACAGCAGACAAAGGTGTACTGACTCCTCCAGGCTTAAGAGCCCGAGGAGACCTCGCAGCACGCCCCCCTGCGTCCTGGCCAATCAGTGGCGGCGGGCGCATGGCGTGACGTCAGCCGACCCGCAGGTCAGCTTAGCCGCCTCTTCGCTGCATAAAGGTTGTGACGGTGCGCGTGCGCACACGTCAACACAACCCTATGAGCAGCTGACAAACCCGTCCTCGGCGTGCTAGACGCCCGAGGAACGGGTAAGTGTTTAGGTAGGGACACGGAGGCCGTAACGGTGGCAGCGCTGTCAGTCGCCGCTGCCTCGTCCATAATTGTTACAATTTATTATTACATAATTTATTTTATTTATTGTATTTATAAAGCGCCAACATATTACGCAGCGCTGATTATATATTTACATTGTTCAACATTTACTTTTTATCATAATATGTTCTTCAGGTAGTATTAATGTACTGCCTGCATTATTAAATGACATTGTGTTGCGTAGCAACAATCTCCTGTTACTTAACTACATTACGTTTAGCATTTACTTAGCAGGTCCTCCAGGTTCTCAATTGCATTTGCAAATGTTGATGCTACTTCATGAACAGAGTGACATCACTTCCAGTATATAGAGACCACCCATTGCATTTTAAAAAGACACTGTATGGGTGTCCAGCACTCCATAAGCTCCTTGGCAAGTCGTGATTCTATACCGTGATAATATGGTGCACTCAAGGAGTTTACACATGTACATATTCTGTCTTTCTTTGGACTGCACTGGGATGTTGGGATTATAAACACCTGGACCAGGTGAAGTATGGTATCATATCTATACCTGAATCAAACCAAAATTTTGGGGATAAAACATGATGTCATATCAAATATCAGTTTATATTCAGGTCTAAGCAGAGTGTACAAAGCACGGTGGCTTTTCAGGGACATAGAGAAATGATTTGCATATCAACTCACTGAGCAGAAGTGATGCATCATGGGAGTTCCTTCTTGGTCACTTAAGACTAACACATCACTGCATTCCAGCAGTTCTGAAGGTGTGGCTAGCTTACAGGGACAACAAAGTGATTTGCATATTCAGCAGTGATGCATCTTAGGAGACATTACTGTATATGCTCACTTCAACCTGAATTATCGCAAATACCTTCTGTTTTCAGAAGGCAAACTTTTGTTTAGCTGAATATTTGCAAAACTATACATCGCATAGCTTTTTAATAAGGGGGCTTTTAGATTCCTTTGAGTACCTTAAGAAAATCCTAGAGGTTCTGGTTCATCATCTCTCTGTAAGAGGCAAGTGCATCATTTATTCTATTGTTTTCCATCATGGATTTGGGAGGAGTTACCTTTTAATAGAGATATGGGTGCCAATCCACGAAATTCCACACTTCCTTAAAGATCCTAATTCTTTTGGTGAAATATCAATATTTTAAAATTTTAATCTTTATCCAACATCTTATCTAAAAAACACACGTTAGACCCACTTGTAGGACCTGATGCAGAAAGGGCCATCAAATTTGCCATGTGCAAGCAGCACAATTCTACTGGTACTGATGCCAGAGGAGTAGCATGCATTACACTATTGGTGCACCACCCATCACCATAGCAAAGCATGCATTACCCCAGTAATGTGTGTTGTGCTAAAATCTCTTGCATAGTGTGTACATGTGGCAGCCTGTTCACAGCATCGGTCATGTATGTGTTGTTGCTCAGTATGCCCAGAACAGACACTGCCAATAATAAGTCTTTCAGCTCAGTCCCACTTTTTGTTCCATTTTGTGGCTGGGCCAAGGCAGAGGCGAGAGAGGCTGCAGCCTCAGGGTGCAGTGTAGGAGGGGAACACAACTCACTCAGCTATCATTCCCCTTTTGTGTTTGAAGCACAGAGAAATAAGAAACGGGGATACAAGGCACTGCCTTGGGTGCTGGAGGACCTTGTTCCAGCTCTGGCTCAAACAAACCAAACGAGGTGACCGCCCAAGCAGAAGCTATTTATTTAGTAAAACAAATCATAAAAACAAGACTCACATTGTGGGTCCTGTGCAACAGGGACCCAGCATAAATTATAGGAAACCTGAAACCATGGTGGGGGGCCAGAGGATTGTTGAGGACCGGCTGGTAGAAGCCCCAGGTAAGTAAATCTCTTTTTTTTTAAGATACTTCAGGTTTCATTTAAATTGTCGTGAGGCACGACAAGTGCCAGCATCCCAATAGGTGAAACCGTTTCGAAATGCTCACTTTCTAGTCCTGACCAGTTTCGGCTCATGCTGTCATCAGAGGTCGCCTCGTTTGGTTTGTTTGAGCAGCGGGCAACTGTAGGAGATTTCTACAAATCTTTTCATCATGGAAAGAACATTTTATGCTAGCGTTGAGGCTTGATCTGGAACTTTGACCGTTCTATTTGTGGAATAGGATACCTTGGCTGCAGCAATGTTTGGGCATGTTCATTGCTTTGGAAGCGCTTGTACCTGACTTTCTACTATTGCATAAATTAAAGGGGCTCTATAGCGAAAAATTGTAAAACTTAAAATATATGCAAACATAGACAAATAAGAAGTACGTTTTTTTCCAGAGTAAAATTAGCCATAACTTACTTTTCTCCTATGTTCCTGTTGCTTACAGTAGGTAGTAGAAATCTGACAGAAGCGACAGGTTTTGGACTAGTCCATCTCTTCATAGGGGATTCTCAGCAAGGCTTTTATTCTTTATATATTCCCTAAAAAGGATTTAAACAATGATGCTGGCCAACTTCCCTGCTCGCTACACAGTTTTTTGGCAGTTGGACAGAGCAACTGCCATTCACTAAGTGCTTTTGAAAATAAATAAATCCCCGAGAATCCCCTATGAAGAGATGGACTAGTCCAAAACCTCGCTTCTGTCAGATTTCTACTACCTTCTGTAAGTGACAGCAACATAGGAGAAAAGTAATTTATGGGTTATTTTACTCTGAAAAAAATTACTTCTTATTTGTTTATGTTTGCACGTATTTTAAATTTTAAAATTTTTCACCATAGTGACCGTTTAAACAGTAACTCAGAATGATCAGTTAGAATCACTGTTTGATTAAAAAGCAGAAACCTGATTGGCTACTCTTGCGTCATTAGTCTCTGCACTTCAAAATCATTCCTGATAAATATCCCCTCATGTTTACACGTCCTCCAACAAAACCATGCCATGAGGCACAATTCACTCTTCTGAAATTTCCTTTAAAAGCAACAAAATAACACAAACACTTTTTCCATAATAATATCGTTCTTTATATCATTTAAGGAGTATACATTGCGTCGCCATTTTGTGCTCTGTATGTAATTTACATATACCTGTGGAGTTACAACATCCTCCACAGGGAAACACGGAACAGCGCCCCTTAACCCATCCCCAGGTTATATACACTGAGTTTTATACATATATATACATATACACTGATTTATCTATTCATATATTTATAGGTGATGGAAAAATATAAAAAAGAATTATAAAATAATAAACTAAAAACAAACTCCTCTTTAAATGACCCCAGATAGCACACTCTCACATGCATATACACATATGTAGTCACATTTACACAGTATTTCCAGGAAATGGTTTTAATAGGCCACGTGAAGAATCAGTTATTTCTGTATGATTATATTGGATGATACACATGTCTAGGATGTCCATTGTGTGGGTGAGTCACTGTCTGATGTCTGCCTCCGATTACTTTATTGTGACAGAAGGTCTTCAGATTTAGTATGTGGCTAATCCCATCTTCGTTCTTGTTTTAGAATTACGAGAGGTAGAGAAATCAAGCTTAAAGTGTCAGGTAGCCATTTTGTAACTGAAAAATATTTCGGTATTTTGTCTGCTAGCAACTAGTGAAAATAGAGTTATGAAACACTATAGAACTCATATAATAAGGCAAAGTTCAAAAGACCACTGCAGCCGATAAGAACCATCAGTTGCATTAAAGAAGTTGCTCAGATAAGTGCTAGTATATCCTTAAAATGAGTCTGTGCCAAACTAACTCAATGCCACTAAGGGTTCAGCTGTATTGTGTACACCATACAGTATCTCCTTACCTACAATGCTCATCCAGAAAAACGCTAGGCTGGAGGAATATGTTCTACCACCTTCTCTTCTCCTTTCTTACTTCCTGGTACAGGATTATAGCCCTGTCCTTACATGACTGTACAACATCTTTGCATTGGAGCAGAGGTTGGCCAATGTTCATGTGAATGGAAAGGGGCATGGACACGCCAATAACAAAACATTTGCAAAGCGCTTTTCTCCCGTAGGACCCAAAGCACATAAGCGTGTCTCACATCAGTACATAGAAATGTGTACAGGGGAAGAAGTTAAGTAATCATAAATACCAGACTAAACAGGTGGCTTTTCAGTTTTGACTTCAATGTCTCCAAGGAAGGAGCTGTCTTGATTAAGTTTGACAAGGCATTCCAGAGGGTAGGGGCAGTATGACAGAAAGCTCTGGTGCCAAAGGTTTTTAGTTTGACTCTGGGGGTGGTCAAGTTATTAGATCCTTTTGATCTGAGGTTGTGGGAGGTATGATGCAGTTGCAACAAATCCTTCAGGTATCCGGTGGCCTAGGTCGTGTAGGGATTTGAATGTTAGCATGACAATCTTGAAAAGAATTCTCAATTTTATGGGTAGCCAGTGTGTGAGCAAATGATTTGTGTTATGTGGCAATGGTGGAGTTGGCTTGTTAACAGTCTTGTGGCAGCATTATGTACTAGCTGCAGGCAATGTAGGTCTTTATTTTGGAGGCCAATAGTCTAGCCGTGATGCGATGAAGGTGTAATCTATGGTTGGAAGATCCTCTGAAGGAATGATGTGCTTATTTTTTGCAATGTTCCTTGGATGAAAAAAAGGGATGTTTCACAACAGCTAAAACTTGACACACCATGAAAAGCCCCAAACTCCTAAGATAGCACGCCTCTTAGTTCAAAGGTTTACAAGACTTTGGGGTGGCCTTTCCTCTTTCCACCCACATGAAGATAAACCAGTCTCTGTTCCAGAGCACAGCTGTGTGTGGTCATGTGGCAGTAGTACTGTTGCCTTTGTAGTTGTTCTGCACTACCATACAGCCTCACCCTTAGCGACCACTGTGCGACTTTTGAAACAGGTTGTTTTTAAGAATAGCCAACATTTGCTTTCAGAATTATTATTACTAGACGGATGGTTCACAATATACCTGAATTAGAACCTTCAGACACATACATCATTTCAATGATCTGACTTTGGTAAACTAAATTACTGTACTTCAGATGCAGTCTAAATGAAGGTTATTCACAACAATAGGGAAAGCTTAATACTGTTCCAGCTGATGGAAAAACACACTTTTTAAATGTGTTTTCCTCACTAACTGACAAAAATTCATGACTCTATATTAAATCACATTGAAAGATAAATATACACTTGGAATAAAAGATTAATGTACAATGAAAAAACATACTTTTACAACAGAAATGGTAGTTTTTGGTTTCAGGTCTTCTCTCAGGTTCATTTCTACAAAAAGGTAAGGAGATAATATTATGTGAGGTAAAGGTACATACACATGTCAGATTTGCGCAAATGACCCGTCGTTTGGACGTCCAAACGACCGGTTGTTTGGACGTCAAATTGGGCGTGTGTACAGTCTGTCGTTCAGCTGATAAGACCGGACTTGAGCGATCCTTGTACACACGCCCGATTTGACGTCCAAATGACGGGTCATTTGCACAAATCCGACGTGTGTACGCACCGTAACTCACTCTAGACTGAGGACTATCAGATAGATCCCTCCCTGATTGAAATCTGCTCAGCCCAGCTCAGTGTTAATTTACTGTTTTTTGTACAGCTTGCTTTCCCTCTCAAGCCAAACATCATCCTAGATAGCAGGCTTACACCGCTGTGTAAACTCTTCAAAGGGAGGAATTGAATATCCTTCTGGTCATAGCATCCTTATCCTATCTGAAATAGGAAGTTTATGTTATTTGCATTTTGAGATAAGCTTGTTACTGTCCCTTGTTACTACCTACAATCCTGTTGGCACTGCACAATTCGGCACATGCACAGTAAAAAAAAGAGAAAATATAGGGACCTATTTTAGAAAAAAGTGGTTTGCATATACATTTGGGGCCACTAACTATTTTTAGGCAATTTTTTATTTTTTTGGATGTTACAAGCCCCTTTAAAGTGGATCCGAGATGAAAAACTATATATCTTATCTAAAGTTTAGATAGTTTACTCAGCAAATCTAGCTGCAAACCGCTTCAACAGTTTATGATTATTTATTCCTGTGATACAATGAGGGCAGCCATGTTCTGTTTGTCACATTACACACAGGCAAGCTGATCTGTATCTCCAGCCCTCAGCCTGTGAAAACTTCACTCCCCTCACCTACTCCCTCCCCCCTCTGCCTATGAAATCTCTGGCTAGTAACCTCTGCCTGCCCCGACTGAGCTCCCATAAGCCCTTGCTACTAGGCTTGTGGTCTGCATACTGGAATAAGTGCCATGGCTCTCTGGAGAAGCTGTGGGTGAGGCTTGTTTAGTTTATAGGGAATTAGAGTATTAAAAAAAAAAAAAAGTATTTGGCTTGAGGAATGCCCTATAAACTATATGAAAGAAACACAATTATGCAATAAGTAAAAGTTTATCTCGGATGCACATTATTACCATTTATCTATTATGCACTAACATATTCCACAGCACTGAATAATAAACAGGGTAAAGCACTGAATAATAAATAGGGCATGTAGATGGGAAGGGGGGTGGGGGGGGGGGGGCATAGTATACAATAGGTCGAGGAAGTGGAACTATGACTAGTGTTGTTGTTCGAATCCAGGTTTGCTTATTTGGGAACCCAGATACGCTATTTGCGGAGAAAGTCACTGAGCTGCGTTCCACGTCATGCTTCACTTGTATCCAATGCTTCCCCCTTACAAACCAGAAGGAGGAAGCATTGGAGTCACAAGAAGCGCAACATGGAGTGTTACTGAAGTGCTTTGGATGGCATTATCCGAGTTTCCGAACATGCAAACCTGGATTCGAACATCAACAACAATAACTATGAGCAATTAGTGATGGTTAAGAGAGAGCGATAAAGATGAGAAGGCAAATTTGAAGAGGTGGGCTTTGAGGGCCTGCTTAAAGGGATACTGTAGGGGGGTCGGGGAAAAATGAGTTGAAGTTACCCAGGGCTTCTAATGGTCCCCCGCAGGCATCCTGTGCCCGCGCAGCCACTCACCGATGCTCCGGGCCCGCCTCCGGTTCACTTCTGGAATTTCAGACTTTAAAGTCTGAAAACCACTGCGCCTGTGTTGCCGTGTCCTCGCTTCCCCTGATGTCACCAGGAGCGCACGGCACAGGCAAAGACCACACTGGGCCTGCACAGTACGCTTCTGGTGCCATCAGTGGGAGTTAGGACACGGCAACGCAGGCACAATGGTTTTCAGACTTTAAAGTCTGAAATTCCAGAAGTGAACCAGAGGCGGCGCCGGAGCATTGGGGAGTGGCTGCGCGGGAACAGGATGTCTGTGGGGGACCATTAGAAGCCCCGGGTAACTTCAACTCATTTTCCCCCGACCCCTACAGTATCCCTTTAAATGTGATAAAAGTAGGAGCAAGTCTAGTAGGGCAAGGGAGAGAATTAAAGAGCTGCACAATAGCTTCCTGGTTCCTAGCTAAACATTGATGAATCTTAGCATCAAGGACACTGGATAGTGGATACAGTGGAATTATGCAGACCAATCAGTGAATCAGTTCTTGATTCACTTTGTTATAAGATGAAATATGATTGGCTAATATGGATTCCTTCATTCCTTCGCATTATAGCTTAATACATTCACCAGCGTTTACCAGAATATATATACTATTGGGTGTGCAGTACAAGCTGAAAAGCTGCACAGTGGGACATTCCAGAAATATCTCAGGAGACAAGGGTACGAAACAAACCAAGAGATACTGTTTGTAATTGTATCTGAATGTGGAAATGTAGTAATAGAAAAATGTACTCTCAAGAGAGGGTCACCCCTAAGGCCACCGTATAGACTGGTGGAAAGATTACGGGGAGGTGGTTGCACTCCAAAGAATAGTAAAAACTATTAGGAGTGGTGGTGTGCTACATAGCTGATAATTAGACAGGAGCTGACCAACAGGGAGTTAAAAAAAGAACATTACAAAGAGGGTTAATATAATAACTTTTCTACTAAGCAATAAAGAAACAAGCTAACTGAAGGGATTTTATTGAAAGTGCCAAACAACACACTTCATGAGCATAGCATCATTAGGTAAAGTGCCAAATTGGAACTTATATTTTACCAGATAAGTCTAAAAGAAGGTCAGCCTCCACATATATGAGGTGAACCAAATGTCCTTATCCTGATCGTATTCATTATGGAAAATTGTACCTTGCTATAAAAGAGGCACTATGCACATAAACATACATAGAAGAATAACAGAAATGGAACCAGTGGCTCTTTGTTTGATAAAACACACAGGCTAGGCTGTATAGATTGCGACTCTGGAGACAGTAGCTATAACAAGCTCAACTGTCTTCTTTGGTGTCTGAACAGTACTTCAGAAAGGACCAACTGGCACCAGGATACTTTTGGTATCTAACTTTTCATCAACATAAATCTTCTGTGACTTCATAGTTCTTTATATCTGTTATACAAAAGTCTATCCTTCATGTAAATAGGGTTGGAATTCCCTAATGCAACCCCATAGGCCACAATATCAGTACCAACCCTCGGGCAAAAGATCTTGGTTTTTATTTGGTTTTCAGTATAAAATAGGTTATGGCACACTACCTACCTGAAATAAAACAACATTTAATGCCAGCTTACAGAATATATATTTCCATCCCTGCCTCTGCCACCCATGGCTACGGCTTATGCTTCCCCAATACTGGCCACAGCGGGTATTTTACTAGTAGGCATCCATGCTAATGTATTTTACAGCTGAAATTGATCATTCACAATGTACAAAGCTCTCCCCATACAAGGCTCTACATTTTCAGTTTACTCAAGTCAGCTTTAGGGAAAACATGGTTTGATACATAATGGCTGTGTGTTATCCACTGTTCTTTGCTCCACTTTAAATAAAACTCAAACTAAGAGCTATATGAAGGCTGCCATCTTGTTAACTGCCTGGCAGTCACGCTTATCTTCTGGCTTTTTTCAGCATCTGAGCTACACACTACTCATTGGAGTAAGCACATCTCCTCTCCATCCTTGTTCTGGATCAGTGCCTTTCAGAATACCTTATATACTCGCATATAAGCCTAATGTGTCAGCACAAAACATGTCCTGAAAAGTTACCCCCTCGGCTTATATGCGAGTCAGTGGAGCAGATCAAATGGTGGAGCAGGTTTTGTTACTGGCAGAGGAGTGTAAGGATCATGCACTAGTGATCCTGCTCCTGCCAGCTGGCTCCCTGCTGTGTCAGTTCCCCCCTTCCCCTGCAATAGGGTGTGCAGAGTGCGCTGCTGAAGACTACCTGCATCCCCTGGCTTGTGGAGCGGAGCATGCAAGCAATGTGTCAGTGGTGCAATGATCAGGAATTCTTTCTGCATGGCAATCACTGTGTCTCATATCTATGACACCATCTAGTGGCGTCTTGAAACACAGCTGTATTGGCTATACTTGGGAGGGGGCTTATATGCGAGCCAATCACTTTCTCCTGGTTTCTGAGGGAAAAATGGGTATCTCGGCTTATACACGGGTCGGCTTATATATAGTATAAGCAGTATTAAATGCCTTCTACCTATGATACCATGACAGTCACAGACTCATAACAAATGGTTTTCTTTAAAAGGAAGTTGGTAAAGGCATATTCCATTGTCCCCATTTTGGGTTTCCCTTATTTAGTCTGTTTATCTTGAAGCCATGTGTCCTCTTGGGGTATGTAAAGGGAAAATGCAAGCCATGCTTGATTAGTTTACATTGATAATGACTGCTTGTCTCCCCTCTTTTACTATAACCACCACAATGATAACGTGTTTCATTTTACAAGTTCTCATGTTAGGTTTTGTTCCCACTTGAGCTGAACTCCAACGGCCAGCAGAGGCGGATAGTGTAGTGTCCACTCTGATGATCAATTTGAGGTTCAGTTGGAGCTGGGGCAGATGTGTATAGATATAGATGGGGCTATGGGGAATGCATCCGCTTTGCAAATTTGCACACTGCATAAAAGTGTGTTCCTTTACACAATTTGTTCAGTTCTGTCCCGCAAATGTGAACAGATCCTATTTATAAAATAGGATCCATTTACTATCAATTTTTCAATGCAGTAAAATGGACAAAATAATGCCCATCTTCTGCTATAGTTTTAACCTAGGCTTGTGGTCTGCATGCTGGAAATTAGCCAATAGTTCTAGAATCAGTAAACATGGAAGCTAGGTTTAAAGAACTTAATGACAATAACTAAAAATAACGTTATAGTTACAACTCTGGCAAGTGAAGGAAACATGAATGCATGAAAGGGAAAATGCACCACACCTCGAATATGTATAAATCTTTCAGAAGGATTCCCAACTAAATTCTCTTACCTACTAAATTTTGTCTATCGGCATAAGACACAACGCTCATACAGATGTCTCAGTTTCAATCCGGCTATTTTTAATGATGATATAAACCAGGTAAAATGAGGTCTGTAGCTTTCCAGCTGCCTTAATAGGACTGGTGGGTCAACAGTAAGACACAGATTCCTATATTTCACACTAAGCCAGTGTTATTCTCACCCACTGATATGTGAATATATAAATATTTATCAGAAATATAAAAGTATGTATTATGATTGCATGTGTACACCTGTGTGTATCAGTCAGGACTGTTTGGTTTCTCATTTTCTATGGGGTGAGGAGGTAACAGCAATGACAATGATAGAAATAAAGGCAAACTGAAGATTCCTGGTCACAAGAGAAGTCCCAGGCGTCTGGATAATCATTTCTGAGTCCACTGAGCTCCAGCAGTTGAAGATCTTCAGCGTGGTCAGTGCCTCTTCACATTATGGTCACAGTGATCAGTCCTTCAAAAAGTCAAAGTTCATCTTTCTGGGTTCAGTAATGTCCAGAGTCCATGTGAGTGCACACTGACTTCTCATAGTACAATCAATGTGACCATGGATAGTAAACATATAGAAGGTTATGTTCTCTCCAAACGTTCAAGAGTCCTTTTAAAGTACCGAAATTATATGTCTTTGTAGCACCCCAAGGTCAAGCTCAAAGGCCACCGTGCACAGCAGTCATCTAATGTTTTCATGTGGAGAACTGGGATGATTTCTCAGGACTCCACAGAAACCCTGTACTTCAGTCATTCAACCTGTTATGTTTGATGATCTAGAGACTCCCTGAGCTGATAGCTCACGTTTCCAGAAAACTAACATTGATGCAAGAATTCTGTGGAAAGTGAACTTCTCAGGTCAGGAGCATTATAGAAAAATATATGCTTCACCTTATCAGGAAATTGAGAGCAATACGAGAGAGGGCAAAAATCTGATATATCACAGAAGAGTACAGAGACTGCACATGGCTTGTATAAGAGGCAGCCATACCACTGCAATGATAACAGTAATCATGAAACAGATCATAATTTGTGTGCGCTATGTGGTGATCATTGGGCAACGCTTGGACAGAAAACATCCAGGCCGTAGATTCTGAGGCCGCATACTACTGAAGACAGAGAGGGAGAATGAGGCCTGTGGGAAGATATCTGCCGTCAGAAAGTACAATCTGATTATTATTAATTATTAATCGTGAGGAGACTTTTCGAGGCAAATGGGATATCATACGAATACAGATGTGTGTAAATGTATTTAGGAGCAAAAGAAGCTTACAGCCAGCACGGATCTCCGGATTCCAGCTATGGTCAGTAGATGGCAATAGTCGTACAAATGTTTCCCATATACTGAGAAGAACAGCACATACAGGAAGGAAATGCTTCTTCACACAAGTCCATCCTCACCTTATCTTGGATATGTCTATGATCATAAGATTTTGCATGTGGATGCCTACAACACTTTCCTAGAAGTGGCTAGCTCTTGAACAAGCATATTTATTCAATATTTAAAGAAAACCTATACTGAAAATTAAAAGTCAAAATAAACATACACAAGTCATACTTGCCTCCCGTGCAGTCTACTCCTCAATCTATTTTTCCTCTCCTGCGTCCTGTTTGTCCACTGTGATCAAAAGAATTCTCCGTCCTCCATTTTGAAAATGGCTATTACCCCATAACAGCTTCCTGGTCAGCACACTGTTAAACTGTAACATCGCCCACTTGAGCCATAGGGAAACATGGACACATCAGTTCTCCTCTCAGCTGTAACTGACAGCAACTGATATATAACTGGCAGCAACTAATATATTTCAGTTCTGACAAAATGTTGTCAGAACTGGAAGGGATCACTGTAAGAAGAAAATGGTGAGCTTCTGAGAGGAACTGATGGCAAGGTAACTATGTAATGTTCATTTGAAGTTACCTCATGTGTTTATTTTAAATTTTTTTACTCAGTACAGGTTCTCTTTAAGCTGCCCCAAGGCTTCCTTCTCTTCTTACATACTTTACTTCTCCTGTAAGTATAGTGTTACTATCTTAAAACTGTACTTTGCAGATGGTTTGTAGGTTCCTTTCAGCACACTGACATACAAAATCCAGAGTTTCTCCATAACTTACCTAGGTACCCTCCATACATTACTTCTGCAACCCTATCTCCTCTAGATTAGATTGCCCACCAGGTTTTAGATGCATTGCAATTACTATGTTTTGCCTTTATGTCTCCCAACTAGTACAATAGTAAGTCAGGTCTTTTGCTAGGTCATAACAGTATTGTAGTTGGTTGGTTTTTTTTTATTTAGAAAAATAATATGTTCACCACATTTGGCTTTTCCCCGTTGAAAACGTAACTGAACTCGTGTTCAAGGTTGCATTCATAAGCATACCGTTCAATAAACTTCTAGTTTATTTGTCATATGGACGTTAATCAGAAGCGGACAGTCTCACTTCTTGGAGGGTGAGATGAGGATATGAAGTTGAGGAGACAGTATTTTGTACCATTTCTAAAGGAACACCAACTTAGGAAAAAAAGGATCTTTTTGAACTTTTATATGCTTGACTATTGCTAAATTAATCCTGATATACTGTATTTAAGGTTTGAGTATTGCTCAGTTTACCATTCATCCCTTCATAAAAATTAAACCTGATGGCAATATAGGGCAAACCAGCCCTTTATGCAGTCTTTAGCTGGGAGCACATTTTCTCCCTCTCATGCTTTCTCTCACACACATTTCTCATACAGCATATTGCACTTCTTTTTTACAGTATTTTTGACTTTGAATTGGGAGGATGATCATTTTTGTTATGTAGATTTTTGCCCAGACTCTTGTGCTCTCATCTCCGCTTCTCATTCATTCTTGTTACTTTCAGAAGATGATTTTGCTCTCTCAGCTGTTTCAGTATGTGGTCTCAGCATGTGAAGTCTTCAAATGCTCCACGTACCGCATGGTGGGGGAGAATGTTAGCTGTGTAGCTCATACCTGCTGGGTGTCCCCTCACGCCCTCACACGGAGCCTGCAATGAGAACAGTTTATTCATTATAAGTGGCAATTGCTCAGGAAACGTTTAGAAACTGTAATGGGAAATCAGTCTTGCTTCAGGTACAAAAAACACTTTCAAAATAACAGAATTTTCCCCAAACTTTTCACCATGCAAACTAGCTGTTCTTATTGCACAAACCAACTGTGCACCCAGAATTATGTGTTACTGTGTATCCGAGATACAGGCTAACAACATAATCCATTTTTTACCGTCTGACCTTCAGCTGTTTTAGGCTCATTTACCTGTTATGAATGCAAGATGTGGACTCCATGAACTGGATTCAGAAAAAAACATTTCTTCTGAGTGTTTTTTTCCCAGGGAAAATGTTCTCATGTTATCTACAAAATACCTTTTTAGAATCTAGCAAGAGAAAAAGCACTAAAAAGCAGGTATTTTATTGACCACTTCAGCCTGCGGGTGGTTTTCACCTTAAAGTACCACTATCGCGAAACATTTAATTTTCAGCACCCCCACAGTAGTTACACCAAACATACAGAAGATTCCCTGTGTCATTTATTTTAATTTCTAGTATGGTCCTTGAAGTCCTTGAAACATTCAAATGTCACTGTTTGCTATATACGTCAGTGCTTACACTTGCGCTGACGGACTTCTGTAACTGTAATGCCTTTATAGGGGTGGCCTGGTCAGGTGTTGCAAACAGATGGTATAGCCTTTTTTTAACGTGTCCCCCAACTGCCATATCCCAGAGAAAGCTTACCCTGCCTAACCGCTATTCCTCCTGCGACCATACTACAGAAAGGTCCCCGCACACTCTCCCTGTGCCCTGCAGGCATTCCGGGGGCAGCTCTCAGTGCGACACTGCTGTGTAATAACAAGCTGGAGCTGCTCTCCCCGTTCATTGAATCGCCGATTTTCTGCAATGATTCATATGAATCATTGCCGGTTCTCTGCCTGATTCATATGAATCATTGCCGGTTCTCTGCCTGATTCATATGAATCATTGCTGGTTCTCTGCCTGATTCATATGAATCATTGCCAATTCTCTGCCGCTTGCAATGATTCATACGAATCATTGCAAGCAGGCAAAAAAACGGCAACGATTCATATGAATCATTGCTAGCAGGAAGAGAACCGGCAATGATTCATATGAATCATTGCAAGCAGACAGAGAACCGACAATGATTCATATGAATCATTGCAGAGAACCGGCGATTCAATGGATGGGGAGAGCAGCTCCAGCTTGTTATCACACAGCAGTGTCGCACTGAGAGCTGCCTCCCGAATGCCTGCAGGGCACAGGGAGAGTGCGGGGACCTTTCTGTAGTATGGTCGCAGGAGGAATAGTGGTTAGGCAGAGTGAGCTTTCTCTGGGATATGGCAGTTGGGGGACACGTTAAAAAAGGCTATATCATCTGTTTGCAACACCTGACCAGGCCACCCCTATAAAGACATTACAGTTACAGAAGTCCGTCAGCGCAAGTGTAAGCACTGACGTTTATAGTATACAGTGACATTTGAATGTTTAAAGGACCATACTAGAAATTAAAATAAATGACACAGGGAATCTTCTGTATGCTTGGTGTAACTACTGTGGGGGTGTTGAAAACTAAATGTTTTGCGATAGTAGTCCTTTAACCACTTGCCCACCAGGGGCGTAGAAACACGTGCTGCCCCGCCGCTACCGCCGCTGTCCGTGCTCCTGCTCGCTCGTGCACGCCGCTGCCCGCTCGCCCGGAGATCAATGAACAGGAAAGAACTTTCCCGTTCGTTGATCTAAGCCCCCAGCAATGATCGGCTGCTTCTATGAGAAGCAGCGCAATCATTGTGATTTTCCCAGCCTCATTGAACGTCCTGTAAGCGTACTTCCGACGCTTACAGGTCGCATGAACAAAAAATTACTGTGGCCATCTTGTGGCCAAATAGTAAAACTACATCCAAAAACATTTTTCATAAATAAATACCTAGTTTTACATTATAAATTAACTCATTACCTCCCACACTCCAATTTTTTTTTGTCATAAAAAGAAAAAAAAAATACATAAATAGTTACCTTAGGGTCTGAACTCTTTAAATATTTATGTCAGGAGGGTATAACACTTTTACTTTATAAACTATGGGCTTGTAATTAGGGATGGACGCATAACTGAAAAAAAATGCACATTGTGATAGGGTCATAATATAAACGGTGTAATAACCGGGACAAATGGGCAAATACAATATGTGGGTTTTAATTATGGAGGCATGTATTATTTTAAAACTATAATGTCCGAAAACTGAGAAATAATGATTTTTTTCCGTTTCTTATTCTTCCTGTTAAAATGCATTTACAGTAAAGTAGCTCTTAGCAAAATGTACCACCCAAAGAAAGCCTAATTGGTGGTGGAAAAAACAAGATATAGTTCATTTCATTGCGACAAGTAATGATAAAGTTATAGACGAATGAATGGAAGGAGTGCTGAAAGGTGAAAATTGCTCTGGTGGTCGAGTGGTTGAGGATGGAAGCAATTTTCCCGTCAGTGCTCCTCCCATTCATTTGCCAATAACTTTATCACTACTTATCACACCTAAATGATCTATATCTTGTTTTTCTCGCCACTCTGTGGTTCTTGTACCCTATCATTAATTACAAGCCCTTATTTGCATACATACATATTAATAAAGCTCAAACCCTAAGGTAGCTATTTATGTAGGGCAGCAGGGCAGCACGGTGGCGTAGTGGTTAGCTCTCTCGCTTTGCAGCGCTGGGTCCCTGGTTCGAATCCCAGCCAGGGCACTATCTGCAAAGAGTTTGTATGTTCTCTCCGTGTCTGCGTGGGTTTCCTCCGGGCACTCCGGTTTCCTCCAACAATCCAAAAACATACAGATAAGTTAATTGGCTCCCTCTAAAAATTGGCCCTAGACTACAGTACTTACACTACATAATATAGACATATGGCAATGGTAGGGATTAGATTGTGAGCTCCTTTGAGGGACAGTTAGTGACAAGATATGTATATACTGTACAGCGCTGCGTAATATGTCGGCGCTATATAAATACTAAATAATAATAATAATATGTATTTTTTTTTAAATGTCACCTTTTTAAAACCCGTGTATATTTAGTAGCTACAAGGGGGGGAGGATAATAAGGTGTTAATAATTTTTTTTTTATAGTCGTCCAGATAGGATGAGCTGGTTGAGGGGGTTGTAAAAACATCTTTTGTGAGAAAACTTAATTGAATCAGACTTACTAATTATTTGAAAGTTAAGTGGCAGAATATCCTATTCAATTAATCCTAATCAGGTGTATAACTACATTGCCCCCTATCTGCCATCACAGGACCAGGGTGGGAGCTAAGGTGGCCTGGTCCTGTACATAATGCAGAGTGGCAGCAGAGCAGAGCATTTTACATCACCTGCTCCCAGTACCAATACAGGTCCCTCTTCACTTCCTCTTCAGTTTGCAAGTGCTATGCAGCCAGCCAATAACTATGTGACTTTGGTCCCACATCATGTAAAAGGAACGGAAGCCACCTGGTGATTGGCTGGCTGGCTGCATGGCACTTGTAAACTGAAGAGGCAGTGGAGACAACCTGTATCGCCACCGCAAGCAGTTAATGTATACTGTATTTTTGGAACTATAGAACTATAAAACTCACTTTTTCTCCCCCAAAAGTGGGCCCTTAAACATCGCACCTGGTGCAACGATAATGGTGCATCGTGTGCCCCCGAAGCGGCGCATCAAAGCGCTGCTTAACGGACAACCAATGCGCCATTTTCGTCGTTTAAGGGCCAGCGGGTGCGACGTTATCGTCACACCGCGCACTATTACCCGCGATGCGTGCTGCACGTGCAGTGCTGTATCCAATGTGTGGGCGCAAACCACCTAATGCCGTGGTTTGCGCACACTAAGTCTTAGGGCACACTAAGCGGCTTAGCGCCGGTTAGTGAATCAAGCCCATGATGTACAAGGGGGGAATGAGGTACAAAGGGGGCATAATCCACAAGATGCCCCTTTCCCATGAATGCACCAGGTTTAGTATATACTTTTTCCCCTGGTTTTGTCCTTGAAACCGAGGTGCGTCTTATAGTCAGGAGCGTCTTATAGTCCGAAAAAATACGGTAATGCTCAGCTACTGCTATAATGTGGGTTGTTGGGAGCTAGTAATCCTTTCATGTTTATGTTTGATTGCTCTGCTGCCCATAAGCAATCTATAAGTTCAAATTGACTGTGAGAAGCCAGAACTGAAATTTACTCTACGTATGAGAGCTTACCGGCCCAATCTGTTCATAGTATCCAAAATCTGTTGGTCCTCATACTATATGGAGCTGGTAAAATTGGCCCGTCATTGGCAAATAAAAATTGAATGTGTGTACCAGCCTTAAATAGTGTGAATCACTTGACAGTATTTTAAAACAGAGCTAAAAATCGACAATGCAAGTAAAGCATATTGTATTGATCATCACAGCTTTATTTTCAAAAACTATAACCACACATAAATATAGGTAAACCTGCACTTTTCATTCTGAGGATCACATATTTATTTTAATTGCTTTGAAAGCATGTGATTGTTTTTTGTTGTTGTTTTTCTTTTAGCATTTTCACATTTCAGTCAACTTGAGCAAAATGACTTACATGACGTTTCACGTCGTCCATACTTAATGTCACCCCTTTGTCGTTGTTGTTGCGTTTTGAGTCTTTCCCACATTTTGCACCTCCGCATAGCTTGTATCTCAATACCTAGAAAAAAACATCAGCATAAATACTTGTATTGCCATAGGAACAATATGCAAGGACGGAGACGAAGGACTGCGGGTAGTCAGAGCTTCAGAGAACGCAGCAATCTTACCTCATAGGCATAGTCAAAAATCTCCAGAACCGTTAGGATACTCGCTCCAATGAACAGGCCCATCTGTCCCCCAATGTCCCCTATAGAAAGAAATCAGAGCACTGATAAGATGAGAGAGCAGGCTGGCTGCTTCAGGGAGATAATGCTGCAATCATGTCACACACATCACCAATTGTAAAAGAGAAAGAAAAAACTGCGGCTATAGGAGGTGAGAAGAAGATTACAGCATGAGGCTCACAACACAAAGGGGGAAAAATCGAACTGTCAGAAATTGAAATGATGGTCCAGTGTTGGGGTGACAGCAATTAACATCTCACAGAAGATCCCTGGGGGATGTGGAATAGTGTACAGTGCAGTGCAGTCAGCACAGCATGCAGGTGTAATGTACTGCACAGAAATGATTGGACGCTGAAGATACATGGGTTTTGTCCCATTCATTCAACCATGCTTTAACGAAAAATATAGTTTTGTTTTTTTTATGAAATATTTTCTTATCCACACTAAGGACTTAAATATGCATTTATTTTTTTTGTGCTGCTTAAACAGTAATCAGCTTTGAAATATTTGTAAAAGCAGACAATGATAATCACGTGTATCATGAGGACAGTGTAATTTAACTTTCAAAAGGCATTTTTTCACACCTTTGTCCTGTATTAATGAAAAGCAGCTTCTCCCAGACAGAGCCCAGCCACTCTTTTGTCTTTAAAATTACTATTATTGTTTTTATTTAATAATTTGTTTATCTAGGTAGTTCTTGACTTGTTCAAATGCTGTGTATACTTGACATAAGCGTTTTAAACTTATTTTTTATTAAATGGGGATTGACTTGTACTGGGATTCTGTAGGTTTTCCATAAAATTTAAGAGCAGCACAAGAAGAGACATTAGAAATGGTTATGGGGCCTGATGCGCTAAACTCCGGTAAAGTTGCCATGCACACGGTGTGCATGGCCATTTGACCTTTACTAGAGCAGAAGGAGCACCGGTCGTTAACCCATAGCGTCACGTGTGTTACCATGGTTATGCACGTGATGCTATGGTACCTCCTGGTATAGTGCACATTACTATAGCAACACCTGCAGTACTGCAGTAATGAACATGACGCTAAAGGTTAAAGGCTGGTGCCCCCCGCGCTAATAAAGGTAAACTGCCTGCGCTCCCTGTGCATCAGGCCCATAGTTATATGTCATATTGTGGCCTGCACCCTCTACTCACATCTACATAATCAGCCAGCTCACCTCCTCACCTCACACAAGCGCTGATGGGGAATAGGCGTGGCCAGAGAATGAGACAGACTGGACGAGAGGAGGTGCAGCGCACAATGTGACAGGCTAATAACACCCTTCCTAATAACTTCCCAACTTCTACTTCCTATGTTAATTATGCTTCATCACTACACATCAGGTCTATTCTTATTCCATGCTTGCTGCAGGTTTGTGAATGAGAAACCACTAAAACCAACAGAGCACCATAGAAACCATGCAGCTCGCATTTTTAATCTTGTGTCCAGCTGTTTTTAGAGTGGGAACTGTACATACATGCAATACTGTCCAGATCGGCCTATCATGTGGATTGCACATAAGCTGGGTAAAGAAAACAATGGATCATAAGGGCTGAATCAGTTCTAAATATGCCTGGCATGTTTGCAGTGCTTGAGAGCAGAAGCCTTGCATAATACTGCTGCTCACATCATCTACATTGCATATGGAACCTCATGAACTGATTCATCCCTGACCGATGATCCATCGTTTTATTTCTCCAGCTCATCCATATGCGTGCAACCCATATGATCGGCCGATCTGGACAGTATTGCATGTATGTGTTTCATGAGTGAGTGTGGGTCGTAAGGTTGGCTTTGCATAGTTTTATGAAGGGTTTGGTGTTGGTGGGATACAATTTTTGGGGTACCGCATGTTTTTGACCAGTAAAGTTTTTCTATTTTTATAGTTCTTGAGTGGCGGTCTGACTGCTTTTCGATGCTAAGAAATGGCAGCCTACATATTCTTATCACTTACGGTTTACTATATATTAGGAATAGTTTGGAAAAGCGGTGATAAGAAGAAGAACACAAGTCAAGCCATACTTGAGATGTAACGTCTCACTGGGGGCACTTTGTGAAAAATGGCTTTTTAAAGAGTAAATGCTTTTAAGAGTTTCAATTTTTCATTCCTATCTGTTTGCTAAAGAGTATATTGATGTTTAGGTCCACAAAGGAAAACTGCAGGAAGACTGATGCTTCTGTAAGATCCAAGCCTCACTTGCTTGTAGCTGAAGTCAGTACATCCTGACTATTGACTGGCCATCCCGCGTGTTGCCTTTTGGATGACTGAACATTCATGAGCAGTGCTTCCTGCAAGTACACTGCTGTTTGCTAAGTAGAACTAGCAAATAAGACCTGGGTTCTGCATAAGCATCCTATTGCCCCAGACTAAGATGGCACATCACCTTGCTGCAAAACACTGTGGACCTTATTCAATTCACTTTTTCTCAGAAGTTTTCTCCTAGGAGTTAATTTTTCATATTCTGTTTAAAATAACTTTTAAGTAGGTTATTTATGGCACGGCTGATTTTGGTAGCCACACCCATTCTCAGCTGAACTGTTTTTCCCAATTTCTAATTGAGAATCACTTCCAATTCCACCATGGCAGCTACCATACCTATTTAAGTGCTGGAGCTTGGTCACTCGTGGCCTAGGTCACTCGTGCCATTTCATTCCTAAGTGCCATTTATTACAAAGTGCTTCACAACTTACCAAAAATTTACCAAGAATTCACCCAGGAATTCAAACAGGATTCAACAGCCACAGGACTCTGCTGGTAACTACTACTCTGCATTCACAACTTCCTCCAATGCTATTGCTAAAAATGCCACTGCTGGACATATGTTGCACAGCCAAGTAGACTCTGCTTCTTTATTTACACAGGTTTGCTTGCACTAACTGCATACTGTTTAGTGGTTGGAAATTTCCTGGTTATAATCAGAGACCATTACTATGTTTACTGCACTTTTTCTGATGTTCTGCCTGTCTGCAAATATCTACAAGTTGCATTGCAATATGCATCCTCCCAGTGTACCACACTCCATATTCATTTCACCTGCTCTGCTTTCCTCACCTTACTCAGCTTCTCATGAACTGTTAGCTCTCCTGAAATCTCTCTCTCCCTCCAACAGCTCAAAAACCTCACAATCATTTAAATCCCATTCACATTTGCTTACTCTCTCCCTCCTACTCTTACTTGCAGCGGGTGATATATCACCCAATCCAGTGCCACAGCCTGCTGCCAGACAAGCATCCCCTGCTGACCTGCTTCATACACTTCACAGCCTTCTGTCCACAAATAACCTCAACACCCATCCTCGCTTCAACCTTATTTCCATCCATCCCACCCACAAACACATACTTCCCCTACCCTGCGGTCTCTGGAATGCCAGATCCGTCTGCAACAAACTTACAGAAGTCCACGACCTCTTCCTCTCCAAATTCCTCACCATCCTCGCACTCACTGAGACATGGCTCACCCCCTCTGACTCAATATTCCCATCGATGAAGCCAAGAACTCCGCTGTGACCCGGCTACTCACCATTGCCAACTCACTTGGACTAGTACAACACACCAACACCCCCACTCACACTGCAGGTCACACTCTCGACCTTATATTCACTAAATCCACCACCAGTGCAGACCTTGACATTGAACCTCAGACCATCACCTTCTCACCTTCAACCTCCTCACAGAAGGTACCTCCAAACTACCCGCCCACCCACCTGGTCGATGGCAGCGAGACCTACGCAAGCTTAACCCTAGCGTCCTTGCTGACCTCCTCCATGCCCTCTCCTCCACTCTCCCCACCCTAACCTGTCCTAATCTTGCTGCAGCTCAGTATCGCCAAACTCTCTCATCAGCCCGAGAGAAAGCTGCTCCACTAATATTTCACCGCAACCGACCCCGTAACCCCCAGCCCTGGCGCACTACCCATACTCGCAACCTCCAGAGGAAAACACGCGCCACTGAACGGAAATTAAGGAAAACTAGACTTAACCAGGATTTCCTACAGTACAAGACCAACCTGCTGCAGTTCCACACTGCCCTTGCTCATGCGAAGCAGGAATACTTTACCAAGCTCATCGGAGCACAAGCTTCCAACCCCTGGCGTCTTTTTGCCACTTTCAACTCCCTGCTTAAACCCACCCCCCCCACCCTCCGTTTCCTCCCTCTCTGCCACAGATTTAGCCACCCACTTCACCAACAAAATTGTCTCCATCCGCCAGGAAATATCCAATCTCAAATCTTCACCTCCCACCCCCTCCCAACCAGCTCCTCCTCCACCCTATCTCCTCCATGGGTTTTAATTATCATCTGTATGCAGATGACCCCCAGATCTACCTCCACACCCCTGACATATCCACCACTGCCATGGACAAGGTCTCCTCCTGTCTATCAGCCATTTCCTCCCGGATGTCTGCTAGGTTCCTGAAACTAAACCTAGACAAAACGGAATTTATGATCTTCCCACCCCGGACATCCATAAACCTCCCAGATGTGCATGTCACTGTTAACCACTCTACCATTCACCCTACCTCTCAAACCCGCTTTCTGGGTGTCATCCTGGACTCTGCACTCTCCTTCACTCCCCACATCCAAAACCTCACAAAGTCCTGCAACTTCCACCTTCGTAACATCTGTAATATTCGCCCTTTCCTGACCTCCGCCACCACCAAACTCCTCATCCATGCCCTCATAATTTCCCGCCTTGACTACTGCAATGCCCTGCTGTCTGGTCTCCCTATGACCCGAACAGCCCCACTGCAGTCCATCATGAATGCGGCAGCCAGAATTATCCACTGCTCCCATCGCTCCACCACGCGGATCCCCTCCTTGAATCCCTCCACTGGCTTCCTAAGCAGTCCAGAATCAAATCCAAGATACTGTGTCTGACCTACAAATCTGTCCACAAAACCAGTCCAACCTACATTTCCGATCTTACTCAGAGGTACACACCTAGCCGCTCACTCCGCTCTTCCAATGAACTTCGCCTAACCGCCCCCCCGCATCACCCAGTCCCATGCACGCCACCAGAACTTCTCTAGAGCTGCTCCAACACTATGGAACTCCCTACCTCCACCCATTAGGGCAGCCCCCTCCTTCAACATCTTCAAGAAAGCCCTCAAAACTCACCTTTTCACTCTGGCCTACTACCCCTCACAAGTACTCTAAACCCACATCTGAACTCTGGTCCCCTACCTTCCGTGTCCTTACCTCTCCCTCTAGATTGTAAGCCTTTGGGCAGTGTCCTCCTCCTTTTGTGTCCTACCTGATCATGCACCTCCATTACTGCGAACCCATGCTATGCATCTGAGTGAACCTAACTTGCCTAATCTCCATGCTCCCCTCCAGTGACTGACTAAGCATTACCTTGTACTCATACTGTGCTGCATGATCTTATCTTTCTTGTATTCAGGTATTGTCATTTTGCTGTATGTCACCCCTAAATATTGTATGTATCCATATTTATTGTCCAGCGCTGCGTAATATGTTGGCGCTTTATAAATACAATAAATAAATAATAAATAAATAAGTAGGTGAAAAAGTACTGTCAGATTATTCTGAGTATTTTCGTGCTTGCTGGTCACTCAAAGGATACCAGAGCTGAAGTAAGGGGAGAGCAGGCATGTACTAGAAGCTGTCCAGATGCCCACCACTCCCCCGGTTCTCCTCTGTCCCCCTCCATTCCTACCTAAATGCCCCCAGGCAGCCTCTTCGGGGTCATGCGCAAAACGCTGCTGGCTGCGGGCGCACAATGTAGGACGTGCACAGCCGGGCCAGTGCCTGTGCACTAATGCCCAACCTGGAAGAGGCAGCCAGGGGGCATTTAGGTAGCAAAGGAGGAGGGGTGGGGCATCTGGACAGCTTCCAGTACATGCCTGCATCCCCTGATTTACCTACTTAGTTCAGCTCTAGTCTCCTTTAAAAGGCATTTTGTTGATAAGGTATAAAAATGTCACCTAGGAGAAATAGTGAATTGAATAAGGGCCTGTATATCTTCCAATCAGGAAACATCCATGTAGACAACACAATATTTTGGTTAAGGTAATATCTCACCAAGAAGTCCCGCCACCTCGTACGCTTTCTTCTGCTCAATAGTCTCATAGTTTAGAGCTTCAAAGAAAATATCCAGAACCAAAATGTTTTCCCTATTAAAAAGAGAAAAAAGCGCTAAGAGAGTGCACTGTGCTGGGTAAAGTGACATGCCACAGATCACGTTTAGTAAGACGAGCCATAGGACTGACTTTGATTTTTAACAGAAAATACATTACCAACAGTATCACAGTACAGGATAGGGTTTGTTCTACCCACTTAGGGTCTTTGGTTCGCTCAGAGTGTTTTTAGGTGGGAGTCCCATTTTCTCAATGGGCATTAGCAGAGTCAATTTCCAAGATGACATATTATTTTTTTAGTCTGTCCCTTTAGAGCTCTGAAATCCTATCAGAACAGGTGCTATTTAAAGCATTTAAAGCGGCAGGGACAGCCATACTAACCCAGGAAAAAAAATACATACACAAGTAGAGAAATACTTGTTCTACCTACATAACATATGTTTTGTACTGTCCACGTTTTTATTCCACTAATTTTTATATAGTAAATAAAGAGAAAACTGTTTCAGGCATTTTCCATCTTTACTGCCTCTGACAGAAGTCAATCCTGATGTAATTTCCTCCCTTACTCTTTTTTTCTCATAGAAACTGCACTGTCATATCTAGCTTGCTTTGTAAACACGTGAGTACAGCATATATCATATTTCAGCCGAGGGGTGAGGTGTATTTCCCTTCTCAGCCTCTTGTCACACTGAACTGCCCTCAGCCAATCAGTGAGGAGAAAGAATGAGGGAGGGGAGATAACAAGCTTCCCTCTCCTCTGCAATGTACCAAATAGAGCCAGGCCTGCTGAGATAAGATTTATGACAGCAGAAACATTTATGATTATGTTGGAATGCCTTGCCATGCAGGGTCAGGTTGCAGACTGCATAATAAACACACAGCAGTGGGTATATGGAAGTTGATTTTAAGATGGGCATTTCTTGCCATAAGCTTCGAACTTTGTATCATTATTCTATCCCTTTAAGTACATTTTTCATGCCAAAAGTCCTCTTATGCTAAAAGCAAACATTTTAATGTACCACATGCAATTTGCTTTTTGTCAGTGCAATTTTGACAACACAACAATATTAGTAGTAATTCTGGTTCAGCTTGTAAAGGTGCGTACACACACCCTACTAAGCTCGGCCAACCCGGCCTTTTTGTGGCTGCTTCGGCCAAGAATTGAACATATGTACAGTTGCCCCCTGAGCTTGTTTGACCCATTAGCACAGCGGTAGGGAACCTTAGCTATCCAGCTGTCATAAAACTACAAATCCCAGCATGCATTTGCTTTTATTAATCATGACTGTGGCTGTCAGACTCCTGCAATGCATTGTGGGTCTTGTAGTTCCAAGGTTCCCTATCACTGCATTAGCATCTTCAAAGGAATTATCTTGTTTGAGTGCACTGCTTTTGACCTCAGCCGTCCTCATTGTGCTGTAAATTCTTGGAATGCCTTGATGTCTCACTGCTAGCAGATATAGAAACTGAAAGCAGAAGTCCTCTGTTATTGTCTCACACTGCCCCCTAGTGACAAGTGGCCATAAATACACATTACAGCAGTAATAATTAGTAGTCAGGAAATGTAACAAATAAGAAATTAAAAAATGAGCTAAAATAAAATGGCCTGGAGTACTTGAATGCCTCTAAATAAATTGGCTGCTAAGGGGTTAAAGAACTGGAACGCTGGATCGTTAAATGACAGCTACCCCTGAGTTTATAGTTCTTCTCCTTACTCCTCCCACAGGAAGCTGCTCCGTTGTGCATTATGTTTTGTCCCTGCTCCCCTCTCCATAGCGACAGACGCATGCTCTGGTACAGCAGAGTGAGGCATCTATACAGCACTCGAACGTTTCCCCGTGGGATTGAGTTCCAATCCCTCTGCGCAGCAGTCACTTGATCTTACAGATATTTTTTAGTATTATTCCACTCCAAGACACTCTGAGAGTTACATAAACACTATGCACATCTATAGTATTTCCTTGACACACAATAAATTGTATTATAGCAACACAGACACAAAACTGGAACAATAATATGCCCTGACAATCCAGTCAGTCTATGCTACATAAAGTACACCTGAACTGAAAATAAACTTATGAGATAAATAATTGTGCCCATAAGGTGGCCACAGACCATACCATTTTTAAAAAATCTTTTCAATTCAAGAATTGCAATCAATTTTTACGACTTATTGTAATCTTTTCTGGAGATTTTTTAAGGGGTTACAAAATCTAGGTCTAAAAATATCAGATTGCACTGACTTGGCTGTTCATTCAGTTCCCACACAGAAAATTATGGCCTTTTGAACTTTTCATTACTAACCTGCAAACAGTAATGTTCATACAGATACACAGAGGTTTTATAGCTTTTAATCAGTTTTCAGGAGAGCTGCACTGCCGCTTGATTGCTCCGACTGCACGGATAAACATCCACCACTTTCTCATCCATACGTAATGAAACAAAACTGGCTTAAACTTTGCTTTATGGTGTACCTGATAGGTAGAGAGAAGCCCTCATTCTAGGTGTCCGCTATGACATTTACTCACTTATCTGCCCTAGGCTAAGCATTGAGGTTTCTTAGTAAACATGAACGTCTCCATGCTCAGAGGCAGAGAGAAGAAAGGTGCAGTGCGCAGTGCGGAGGAACAAAAGGGGCTGAGTGTGGAGAGACGGAAGGAGCATAGTGCGGAGGGACGGAAGGGGAGCAGTGCGGAGAGATGGAAAGAGGCTCAGTGTGTAGAGAAACAAGGGGCGCCGTGTGGGGGGACAGAAGGGCCACAGTGTGGAGAGACGAAAGGGGCTGAGTGCGGAAGGACGGAAGGGGCGCAGTGCGGAGGGACCGAAGGGGTGCAGTGCAGAGAGATGGAAAGGGGCTCAGTGTGGAGAGACAGAAGGGGCGCAGTGCGGGGGGACAGAAGGGCCACGGTGTGGAGAGACGGAAGAAGCTGAGTGCGGAGACGGAAGGGGCACAGTGCGAAGGGACGGAAGGGGCGCAGTGCGGAGGGGCGGAAGGGGCGCAGTGCAGAGAGATGGAAAGGGGCTCAGTGTGGAGAGACAGAAGGGGCGCAGTGCGGAGGGACGGAAGGGGCGCAGTGCAGAGAGATGTAAATGGGCTCAGTGTGGAGAGACGGAAGGGGCGTATTGTGGAGGGACGGAAGGGGCGCAGTGCGGAGGGAAGGAAGGGGCGCTGTGCGGAGAGACAGAAGCGGCGCAGTGCAGAGGTACAGAAGGGGCGCAGTGCAGAGAGTTGGAAAGGGGCTCAGTGTGGAGAGGCGGAAGGGGCGTAGTGCGGAGGGACGGAAGGGGCGCAGTGTGGAGAGATGGAAGGGGCTGAGTGCGGAGAGACGGACAGGGCGCAGCGCGAAGGGACAGAAGGGGAGCCGTGTGGAGGGACAGAAGAGGCTGAGTGTGGAGAGACAGAAGGGGCGCAGTGCGGAGGGACAGAATGGACGCAGTGCGGAGGGACAGAATGGACGCAGTGCGGAGGGACAAAAGGGGAGCAGTACTAAGAGACGGAAGGGGCACAGTGCTTAGAGATGGAAGTGGTGCATCTTGTACGCATGCAATACAATCAGGATGTGAAACTGCACAAAAAATACTAAACAAATTAGTAACATGATTCCCTTCAACAACTTTAAATAGCTGAGAATGACAAAGCTATGAAAGATTAAAGAAGACCCTTCCACTGAAATTTGATAGCTGCAATTACTGATTTTTATTTTAAGCTATAAGTTGTCAGGATGACATGTCTATCCTCACTATCTCACTGACAGGGATACAGGGCTGTGGTAACAAAAAAAGGATGGAGTCCTGTGATACTGCACAGAAGGGGCGAGCACATAAATGACACTGTTACACCTGATTGTAGACCTCAGATAATAGTCAGACCTGACCTGTTATCAAAGTCCATCCAGTTATGTCCACACAGACATGCATGCTGGGCTGCCTGATCAGCGGCAGGCACTGTTTTGTGGAAAGGGTAGGAGGAGGGAGATGGCCTCCTGATGCAGTTGAATATGATACCAACTGACTGAACAAATCCAGCTTGGCTAATAGAGGATGCAGCAGCTGATGAGAGACATTTGTACAGACAGGAAAGTATTTCTTTATTTACAAAAGCGCTTCCTAAACAGCAGTTGCTCGGCCCTACTGCTAAACTAGCAAAAACATCTTTTGTATAGAGCCTTCCCTGAGAGTTCTTTTGTAAAAAACAAAGTTAACACTGAGAATCCCCCATGAGGAGATGGACTAGTCTACAATCTTTCAGATCTGTCAGCTTTTTACTACCTTTTGTAAGTGACAGCAGCATAGAAAAAAAAGTAATTTATAATGCATTTTACTCTGGGAGTAATGTACATTTAATAAGTATGTATTTTACATTTACATTTTTTTGTGATAGTGGTCCTTTTAGGCTGAAGGAGACAAAGTTTGTGCTGAATGCACAGATCACCCATCAAAGAAAATATGTCAAAACAAATGGCACTATCCAGGGCACTATCTGCACAGTTTGTATGTTCTCCCCGTGTCTGTATGGGTTTCCTTCGGGCACTCATTTTTCCCATATCCCAAAAACATACTGGTTCTAGACTTTTTCCTGCCCGAGGCAAACTTATGAGGATGTGCCCCCCCCCCCCCCCAAATTGGAATGATCGCACAGCACCCAACAATTTGAACCGCACGTTATAGCTCGGTGAGCCCCCCCCCCCCCCCAAACACCCTCAGTATAGGTAGGTAGCCAATTATAGGTGCCCCCAGTGTTGGTAGCTAGGTACAGTTGACCCAGTATAGGTTAGCTGGGTACAGTTGCCCCTAGTATATGGTTGGCCAGGTACTTAGAGATGAGCGTAATGACTTAATTACGATTTCGCGAAATCTCGCGTAATTACGATTATGGCCGTAAGTACATAATCGTAATGAAGAAGGATTTCGTGAAATTCCGCGTAAGAGTAATTTTCGCGTAATTTTCGCATTACAGTGGGTATCGCGAAATTACGTTTGCCTTGCATGCAAACATTTGTAAGCGTAGTTGCATAACGTAATTTCGCGATTGTTCATATTACTGTAAGCGTTCATTTTCGCGTCGTTTTCGCGTTACGGTGGGTATCGCGAAATTACGTTTGCCTTGCATGCAAACATTTGTAAGCGTAGTTTACACCCTTGAACTGCGCATGCTTAGTTTTTACATTATTTAACGCGAAAAAGCGTTTATATGCGAAAATTTGTTAGCGTTCGTCTGACTACCGCTGATTCGCTTCTGATTGGCTAATGCGAACAAGTAATTTTTTATAGCTAACAAGTAATTACGAAATTCGCGAAATTACAAAGAAATGCGAAATTACGGGATGGTTTAACGCGAAATTATGTTATGGTTTAACGCAAAATTACGTTATGAACGAAACGCAAAATTACACATTGAAAATTACGCTTACGGTATTTTCAATTACGATTTTAATGGCAATTACGCTACCATAATTTTGCATCGTAATAGCAAATTTTGCATGCATAATTATAGTAACGCGAAATTTCGAAAATTTCGGCTCAACCCTACAGGTACTCTCTTTGCTTCCTGTTTCTTCCTGGTGCTGCCCCCAGACTTTTGCCGCCTGAGGAAGTCGTCTCACTTGGCATCATGGGCAGACCGGCCTGCATACAGATAAGTTAACTGGCTTCCCCCTAAAAATTGGCCCTCGACTATGATACATGCACTACACGATACATACATAGACATTTGCCTCTGGTAGGAGTTAGATTGTGATCCCCTCTGAGGGACAGTTAGTGACAAGACAATATACTCTGTACAGCACAGAAGATGTTAGTGCTATATAAATAATAATAATAATCATAATTTGATACTGATTTGATTCAGATTATCTCTTCATAGAAATGTCAGGTTTTCTTTAAAGGATACCCGAGGTGATATGTGACATGATGAGATAGACATGGGTATGTAGAGTGCCTAGCACACAAATAACTATGCTGTATTACTTTTTTTCTTTCTCTGCCTGAAAGAGTTAAATATCAGGTATGTAAGTGGCTGACTCAATCCTGACTCAGACAGGAAGTGACTACAGTGTGACCCTCACGGATAAGAAATTCCAACCATAAAACGCTTTCCTAGCAGAAAATGGCTTCTGAGAGCAGGAAAGAGATAAAAATGATCAACAGTTCATAGATTTTAGCTCTGGCATACTTCAATGAAGGTGTCATTGAGCAAGAACAATAAAAGTCACAACTTAAAAAGTAGATTTAAACATAAAAGAAAACTGTGGATTATCTCAAAAAGTCATTTTTAGAAGACGGAAGATAGATACAATCGTTTATTTCATTAGTTTATTTTCGCCTCGGGTGTCCTTTAAATCACACCTGTAAAGCTGTAAAGGATGAGGTATGTAGTCCCTATGGGAAAATGTATGGCCATTCTTCCGCCTCACTTAATTCAGTCTACAGAATAAATACAAATTTTTTTTACAAAGGGAAACATTTTCTCAAGATAATCTCCTTTAAAAGGTTTGTAATGTAATATGGTACTTGTTATGTTCAGCCATTTCATAAATAAAATAAGAGTCCTGCATTATGCAAACAATACTACAATATTTATGCCAAAAATTGCAGCTGCTACATAGTTGACTAAGCGAGAAATGACAAGGGGCTGTGCACTATAATACCATGGATCATGAGATTTGTTTTTATATTTTTTTTAAAATGTAATACAATTTTTTAATTTATAAATATTCAATGTGAATGTTATACTTTCTCTCCACGCTAGAAACTGTCCTGCTGAGTCCTGATACTTCTACCCAATTTCATGTCATCAGCGAAAAAAGGCGACATTACTTTCTATTCCATCTGCTAGATTATTCATAAAATGATGGAAAAGACCTGGGCCCAATACTGATCCCTGTGGTACACCACTGTTTGTTAATATTTTCCCTTCTGACCTTAAATGTGTTATTTACTCTAGTACAATACCATCATTTTACCCCAGTTTTCTTCTGAAATATAAGATTATAATGAAAACATTAGCACATAAGGTCCAGATCTTAAAGAGAATCTGTATTGTTAAAATCGCACAAAAGTAAACATACCAGTGCGTTAGGGGACATCTCCTATTACCCTCTGTCACAATTTCGCTGCTCCCCGCCGCATTAAAAGTGGTTAAAAACAGTTTTAAAAAGTTTGTTTATAAACAAACAAAATGGCCACCAAAACAGGAAGTAGGTTAATGTACAGTATGTCCATACATAGAAAATACATCCATACACAAGCAGGCTGTATACAGCCTTCCTTTTGAATCTCAAGAGATCATTGTGTGTTTCTTCCCCCCTGCATCTCTCATGCACTGAAGTTTCAGGCTGCTCTTTTCTTCCTGCAAACAGCTTTACCCTTGTCTGAATTTCCTCAGTATGTGAAAGCCCAGCCAGCTCAGAGGACACTTTATCCAGCTTGTAAAAGATACGAGAGCAGAGAGAAGCTGCACTAATCTAAATATCACACAGGCAGTGTGCAGAGAGGGGCCTGAAAGGGGGAGCTTATAGCAGAACCACAACACTGAAGAACTTGGCAGCCTTCCAGACACTGGCTGACAAGTCTGACAGGGGAAAGATACATTGATTTATTACAGAGACTGTGATAGCAGAAAGTGTTGCAGTTAGCCAGAACACATTAGAATAGCTTTTGGAACTTGTAGGATGATAAAAAACAGGATGCAATTTTTGTTACGGAGTCTCTTTAAGGCTAGTTACACACCGGGACGTTGCGTTATAGTGGACGTTATGGTCGCATAACGTCCCCTAACGCAACGCCTGTCGGTGTTGGTAGAAGACGTTGAGTGAGCCGCGTTAAGCGGCTCTTTCCGCATTAGGGCAGTGAGAGTGGCGCTGATTGGCCGGCGGGACCACGTGATGCGGAGTGAAACACTCCGCATCACGTGGTACCGCCAGCCAATCAGCGGCCACCAGTGCAGTGCATATTGAGTAGCCATGTGCGCGGCTACGTAGCGGCCTCTCCCCGCCTCCTCTCCGACCCAACACTGAGCATGTGCAAACAGTCTAATGCGGCTTAAGCCGCTAGAACGCTATAGTATGCTGCACGTTCTGAAGAACGTGCAGCGTTACATGTAACGCAACGTGGGCAGTGTGAACAGCCCCATTGACTTGTATTTCTGTGCGGTGGGCTGCGATACAGGCTGCACTAACGTGCGCCTGTAACGTCCCTGTGTGGAAGCAGCCTCAAGTGACACTGAAGCAAAAAGAAAAAAATCACGATATAATAAATTATGATACAATGAATAGAACATTAGTAGCAACGAAAATAGTCTCATATTTTTACTTTCAGATACATAGCTTTTATTTATAACATTGCCTAATTATGTCATATTTGCAATGACAAGCTGCACTCTGTATTTTAAACTATAAAACAAGCACAGCTAATGACCCTTTGAACTTCCCTGCAGTTAAATCTTATCTGAATCTCTTTGACTGTTTCTTTGATGTATAAGTGCTCCAGAAAACAGGACTGTCTTCGAACCAAGTTGAGTCAAAGAGCTCAGAAAAGTATTTTTGCATAGATAACAACTGATGTTTCTTAACTCTCCCTGTACTGGAAACAATATTAGAGTCATTACTTTACTACTAATGCTGTATTTTTTTATCTATACTGTACTACACATACAATTTATTATATCATACGTTTATTTTCGTATCAGTGTCACTTTAAGTTTACTTTTCAGCTAAGCTAAGCCTGCCAACTCAGTACAAAATTCTGAAGTGTGGAAACTCAAAACATCACATGCATACAGTGTGTGTTGTAGAGCATTTCATTTTACGTACTCTTTGTAAAAATCACAATAATTCCAGATATTGGACATGTCATAGATAGCACACTATGGGCTTCATTCACTAAACCGTGATAACTGACATCATGGTCGCACCAGCGGTTTTACGCGTTCTATAACTTGTCGCGCAAATTTTTATAACGCGCGCAAAACGCTAGCGTGACTGAGATGTCAGTTATCACGGTTTAGTGAATCAAGCCCTCTCTGTGACATGTCTGATGCATCAGACACAACGGGGACTTTGGGAACTAAGATTCCGGGCTGTGGATGGTGACAGTGCATCCGCTGTCACTGTGTATATCACAAATCCTTGCTACTATGGACCAGGCCTTACAGCAAGTGCTTCAACTTCTCATAAGTGAGACTGGAGCTCAGATACAGGCTCTGTACTGGCCAATCAAGTTCTTATAAAACAAAATTAGTAAGTCCTTTTTTTATGGACCTCACATTCAGAGCTGCTATAATAAGTAGGTTTTCCCCGAAGCTGCTGGCGCTGACCAGGGCCGGTTCTCTCAGGAAGCAAGGTGAAACATTTGCATCAGGTGCAGAGATTTCAGGGGTAGCATTTTTGTACTGTGTGTACCTTCCTGAGGAGGAATGGAGTGGCGCTGAGGGTGAGCAGTTTGTTTGTCACAGACTCACAGCCAGCCAGTGTGCTATTGTGTTGAACTGCAGCATGTCATGTGAGAACATTAAATGAAGCAGAGTAAATTGTCGGGTGCTGTGCAATCATTCCAAATCGGGGATGGGGCGCTTCCTCACAAGTTTGCCTCAGGCAGCAAAAAGTCTAGAACCAGCCCTGGTGCTGACAGAAGTATTAAAAGCGCATCATTCTCTTGAGGCCCTTCCACACTAGGGTGTTTTCATTGCGATGCATTACCATTTTTTACCGCAGGCTAACCCCAAAGCAACAGAAATCTATGGGGCATTTCATACTTACTTCAGCGCGATGCGATGGAGGTATCCATTCTGAGCGTTATCGGCGAACACCCACAGTGACCAGAAGTCGCGTAACTCTATGGCACCGCAGATATTTTAAACTGTGTTGCGTTTGCGTTGCGCATGCGTGGAAGCGTATTTTGTCATTACACTTCCGTGCAATTCTTTCTGCGGACACAGGAAGTGAACACTAGAGAGCATCACTTACACCTTGGATTGCAGCCAGAAGTGAGATTACCGAGCATCGCCACGGTAATCTCAAAAGGCTATGTTTAACGTTGCGGTGCAATGCGATCATCCGATCACACCGCTAACGCCAGTTTGTGGTGTGAAACCGGACTGAATGCCATTGTATGTTGTAACATTAAAAACATGCTTCACTGAATTCAGCTACCTTTTCCAAACCCATAAATCAGATCCTGCCCATTGTGCCCTCAGCACCACATTTTACAGTTAGCAAGTAGGTAGTGTTCTCCTAGTGTCAGATGAACCCAGATTCCTCCATCAGACTGCCGGAATTTAGACAAGCCAGGAATTTAGACAAGTCACACAGATTGTGAAAAAATACTTGCCTGTACTGGAGGCCGATGCAGCTCTTAACATTGTCCTTAAAGCGGAATATAACCCTGCATTTCAACTTTGTTCTAAAACATTATTTACAGTATATTATATGCAAAAAGCATTTTTTTTTTACTAGACCAACATTGGAAGGGTTAAACACAGGTTTTAAGTTCCGTGCAGACGTTCAGATAGTTACATTCTATTTAGTTAGATGTAACTATTGATAAACTTTACACACTCTTTGGCTGTCCTCCAACTCCTTCTCAGTGAGAGAGATGAGTCACAATAAACACTTAGATACATTTGTGTAAACAAAAAGTATCTAACTCAAGTTCGGATGCGTCTGCAAAAATCTCCAGGGACTTTAAAGCCCTGTGTAACCCTTCCAATGCTGGTCTAGTAAAAAAAAAAATGCTGGTTGCATATAATATACTGTAAATAATGTTTTAGAGCAAAGTTGAAATGCAGGGTTATATTCCGCTTTAAACCAGGAGTTAGATTTGTTAGCAGGAGGGCCCCTACATTGGGAAGTATCCTGTCCCCTAGCTTATTTTCCGCCGGTTCTCAGCGTCCATGCTGGTTAACCACCTTAGGTTCCTATAGGTGTAACTTTTCTACCTGCAAGTACTGTGTTGTGCATAGACCTTCACGTTCTGTTGTATGCTTTTCCAACGGAAATACCTTTTCTATGAAGCAATATATTAACTGTGATACTAAATCCGTTGTTTACCTTATTTCTTGTTCCTCATGCCAATTACAGTATGTTGGGTGTACTACCCGACATCTCAGGCAGCGAATAGGTGAACACTATAGGGGTGCCGGGTGGGTGACTACGGAGGTATCAAATGTAGCTAAACATTTTAGATCTGTCCATCTGGGCGACATGTCCTCTTTCTCATTCCAAGGTATTGAGCGTGTCCACACGCCAGTGAGAGGAGGGGACGTGTACAAACGACTCCTCACTCGGGAGGCATATTGGATCTTTAAATTAGGGACCCGCTCACCGAGAGGCCTCAATGCCAGATGGGACCTGAACTCAGTTACCTAATGTGGACTTACTGTCCCTGACTATAATTAGTGCAATACTACAATATTAGTAACATCTGTCTGTATATACCACCTTTCTTTGCGATGATTATTTGCCAGTTGCTGCGTAATATCGTGCCATGTATAATCATATGTATTTACATTTTTACTGTGTATTATGTTTTTATCTATTTGATTATATGATTGAGGTTGTCTCTCAATTTCCTTTTTTAATGTATGCACCTCTTTGTGGGTGGGGTTTGTGAACATGTGACTTTGGGTGTGGTGCCTTTCTATTTAAGGATCATTCCTGTTCACTTGCACCTATGCTATGATTAAGGACGTGTAACGTCCGAAACATGTCAGCATGTGGTGATGGATTTTAGCTTGCCATGTACGTGATTGAATAAAGCAAAGTTTGTTTCCACTGACCTGGTGCGGAATCCACTTTCTATTGTACTGGACTTGGGGTTCGAGCAGCCCATTTTTCCTGCACTGTTGGTGGACGGAGCCGTGAACGGAGTTCCACCTACATCACAATGCCGGAGGATGAATTGTGGGAATCCATTTCCACCGCTCCAGAGTCCATCACATCATATGCTTGGCATTATACAGGGTGATTTGAGAGTAGTATGCAGCTGTTCAGCCATAGCAGCCCAGTTCATGAAGCACACAATGAGCAGTCTGCTGATATGTTTGTCAGAGGCAGTTTGGAGCTTGGTATTTAGTGCTGCAACCGAGTGCGCAACACTCTTCAGCACCCAGAGGTCCTATCCTGGGAGCCTGAATAGCCTGGATGAGCAGCTATAGCTTACATGACGGAGGTGACAACCTGCAGTAACTTGTATTCAGAAGATTTAGGTATTTGTTTAGCAAGGTCTATAGGTTTCCACCCGTAACCAAGCAATGCAACAACTAAAAAAAAAAAAACCAAACTAAAAATATTTAGGGCCTTTGTTAGTCAAGCCTCAAGAAATGCTATATCTAAAATCCTGAATAACTTAATTTAGCAGCACATGAGACAAAATATACCTAATATACTATGTATATTTAGTCCCTACTTTTGAGTGGAAGTGAGCACAGTCCACGTGTTTCCTGTTTTTGTGCAGTGATAACTGTGAGCTAAAACATGATGGAGTGCAGAGGGTTAACTTTACTGGCGGTGTTTAGCAGTACATGTGAATTGACCCTTGCATATAATACAGCATAAAGCCACGCATGTCCAACAAAGCACATGTGACAACCCATTGGCACAACCCATACTTCCACACGGCCAAACCAAATAAACTCATTTACATACTGCGCATACAAGCGAAACGTTACAGGAACTGAAGGGGTGACGTGAAACTTAGAAAAATCCAGCTTTTCAGAGAAGCCGTCGTTTTTTTCATAGGGAGACATAGATCAATGAATGGGAACTGTGTTCCCATTCATTGATCTCTGGGGCAGCGGAAGGCGGTGGGAGCACGGCTGCAGCAGAGCATGCTATCTGGACGGATATATCCGTCCAGATAGACCTAAGTGGTTAAACCCCACGTGACACCCAATGCCCACCCATAGCTAGAACCCAGTACGGGCATGACACCAAGTATTTGCATCCATGTCACACCCAGTACCTGCACCCAGCGACCACATGACATCCAGTACATGCACCCAGATCTCACATGGCACTAAGTACCTGCAATCAACACCCGCATGACACTCGATACCCACCCATAGCCAGAACCCACATGACACTCTGTACCTGCATCCACAATCAACATGGCACCCAGCATCTGCATTTAGCACCCACATGACAACCAATACCCCCTAGCCAGAAACAAGGAGGGGGAACATGCGGTCACCGGTGATAGGTCTGTCTTACTCCACACTACTGAATGCAGCCAGCGCTTCTGTGACTAAATAGATGTGTGTGTGTGTGTGTGTGTGTGTGTGTGTGTGTGTGTGTGTGTGTGTGGTGGAGGGAGGGGGGGGGGGAGCTGGGCACAAGGCCCCTTTTTGAAATTTGAGCACCCCCCACCTAAGGTCCCTCTGCACGGCCCTGGTTGAGTGTGTGAACGGGCCTTTAGACATAGAAAACTGTAAACTTAAGTATGATCCTTTCATAGTGTTTTTTTTTTTTTACAATTAATTATTTAGTATTTAAATAGTGCTGACATCTTCCGCAGTGATTTACAGCGTATATTGTCTTGTCACTGCAGTCCTCAGAGAAGCTTGCAATCTAATCCCTGCTATAGACATACCGGTAAATCCATCAAAATGTAAAGCCAATTCAGGGGGAAGCTAATTACCTCAGATAAGATGTATGTTTATGGGATGATGGAGGAAATGGGAGTGCCTGGAGGAAACCCATGCAGACGTGAGAAGAGCATATAAACTCTGTGCAGATAGTATATGTGAATAGCTTCAAATCAATTGCAGTTGCAGTTAGCCAATCAATTGCAGTTAGCCTAGTTGTCCATTGTTGTTTCCAGGGATGATCTAGCAAGTGAAATCAATGGGTAGTTCAAATAGTTATTTTAAAATTCGTCATGGCCGCTAAGTGGAAAATGTTCTCACTTAATCTTATATTCTTAGATTTGTATTCTCTGTACAACACTAACTGCATGCAGCTTTCATGTTCTTCCCTTGTGTGCATGGCTTTCTGGGAGAAAGAGGGTCACTTCAGTTTTCCTAGTATTCTTAATGGCTTTA